>NW_011967129.1:524473-570105 GCF_000949405.1 Vollenhovia emeryi
GGACACACTGCTTCCAAAAAGGAAGCAGAATATCAAAGTGGCGAGAAAGTTATAGAGACAGAAACGAAATTGGAAAACAATGTATCTAATAGAAATAATATTGACATCAATAACTCGGCCACGTACCATTCTAAAAACGTCACTTTGGGCGCCGCGAAAAGTAATTATGATAACAATGAAACGAACATGGAAAATCATCTTTTGATGACTCAAGAAAACTCAAATAACACTGTTACCCGACAGACAGATAAGTTGGTTTGCGTGTATCTTGCAGACAAACGTATAGTATGTCGTCGAAATGACTCAACCGCTGTTAAAGTTTCGATTAAGCCAATTTATACGACAACTTCTGAAACAGTGACGGTGACAGATGACGCTAATATTAATCAAAATTCTAGTATAGCAGATGTACGTGGCGAAAGCAGGACTCTTGAAAATAAGCCGCGCGAGAGGCACGGATCGGCTTACCGAAACGACATGAGAAAATTATTCTCTTCTTCTTTGATGAAAACGTCTACGGAATCCGCAGTTGATGCACGGACTTCAACGATAGCAAACAGTGCCTCTTCAAAAAATTCTAATTTATTACTCAATCAAACTTACGAGCGACAAAAATTGGGAGAAAATGATATTGAAACAAAGAATAACAATCTGGATAGTAAGAAAGATTTTTTTGGATACAAGGCGAAAAAAGATGGTGAGGTTTCAAAAGATTACGGGGAATATCTGAGCCGCCGCGTCGTGCCACCCAAAAGAACAGCCCCCGTAACTGCGAGCGCGAATAAAATCGAAGACTACACCGTAACGAGTGTAAAATACGACCGAGCGCGGAAAGCAGCTTCATCTGTTTCAAAAGAATTGTCCACAACAGCGAAAACGAACAAGAATTATTATTCCTCGATGAAGACAGAAAAATTGCTGTATGAAGTAAAATCACCTCAAGTAGAAATACGTCGTTTTCCAGCAATCAATGCCGTTGAAGATGTCGATATAATGTCAAACCTGTCAGCTTCGAATCACAACACGACCCAGCATGGAGGTAATAAAAAGTATAATAGTAAAACGCGCAAGCAGTCAAATGTTCTTTTCGAGAAATGCTACGGAAACAACAAAAGGACGCGGAGTGACGAGGAGATCGATTCCGGATTGGTAAGTTCCGACGAGACGCCAGGATCGGTAACTGCGAATGATCGTACGTACACGTCGAAAGAATCGCAAGAATCCAGGGAGACTCTGGATTCGCCAGCAGACGATTTCGGCGTCCTGATATTAAGCTCCACGACAACGAGGGCTCCCGAGGTCGTCACGCGGGATGCAAACGAATCCAGGGAGAAGTCTACCGAAAGGCACGGCAGACGCAAGCACAAGAGCCATAATGATCGTAAGAACAACAGACCCAAGAAGAGGAGGAAGAATCCCGACGCGAAGCGTAAGAGAAAACCGACATCGACCGTCGCTTGGGAAGTCGACGTGCTGACGAGCGTCGATTATGGCGGCGCTTATAGTTCGGAGCGGACGAAGACTACGCTCCCTCATAACGGTCCAGAATACGACAAAGCTGACGGTAATCGGAATACGAGCACTGGCAAAAACGACTGGTATCTCACTGATGAAATTACAACGGAATCTTTTAAGACAGAATTCTCTAACGCTGATGAGTCCGTTACATCAAGCCCCACGGAAGACAGCACTCACAATGGACCTGGATCGGAAGAAACGAGTGTGGATCTTGTCACCAGCAGCACCGTATCCTATTTATCAACGGAGTTCAATAAGAAAGATTCTAAAAAATGTAAAGTATCAATTACCACTACCGAGAGCAGCTGGCTTAAAAATTTGTGGTCAAACGAGGATAAAGAAATAGAGCAGGAATCGGCCAAGTGTGAAGAAGACGTTACTTGGTTTCCGACCACAAACGATTCGGTGGAAAGAGAAACAAGTTACGACAGTACTTCTGTCAGCGATGGCTCTTCCACGTACGACGCGATATCTCAATCAGACGGTATTACTGTGTCATTTTCCGGCAGAGAAAATAAGGAGATAAGCAGCGAAGAAATGAGCACAGCATATAGTACGGTTAAGGTTGGAGAAAGTAACGACGAGAGAGACACGACAGGTAAATCGATCTTGGACGAAGAAAGTGACGAAAACAATGAAGTACAGTTCTGGGGTCTAGAAAGTGTCACGCGTCCAGCGAGCGGAGGTACTACGCACGACGCGAATTCGGATCTCGATAGCGAAGAGGAAAGAGACGCGACGAAGAAATTGATATTCGACGAGGACAACGAGATCGACAACGGCGTCGCGGCGATCACGGAGGATTACGAGAGCGACAATTGCAGCGAGACCCAGCACGCTTGTGATAAATATACGTGCATCGAGGAGGACCGAATCTGCGACGGTATCGTAGATTGTCTCAGTGCTAATGACGAAACCGACTGCGATTACATATACATCAAGAGGTGGGAAATGGATCTGAAAACTAAGTCGCGTCTTCTCATCTCATCGAACACCGTCGAGGACACGTTGCTTGACGGATGCAGCCGTTACGAACATCCTTGCGATGGTACGTGCATAAACGCGCTGAATGTCTGCGACGGCAAGAAGGACTGCCTGGACGGCACGGACGAGGAAAACTGCACCGAAGGTATTCCCTATGTAGAAAATAATCTCCTGCGAGAGTTGACGTCTCGTTTCGCTCTTGGTCCACGCTGTAAAACACTTCTCGCCTCAAACGGGGACGTGAGTCTCAAGCAAGCGTGATGTCATTTCGGGACGACCTGTTATCTTAGCTGTACAGAAAATGGCTTGGAATATATCAAACTGGCTAATATGTCCTTGGGAAAACTGGCAGGATCTATCACGGCAAAAACTTAGAAATATTTTACTTCTCGGTCTCTAAGCTGTTCTTCTCTGAGGACTGCAGAAGACTCGCTTCCACGCTTCTGAAGCAACGTCACAGAAGCGTGCGTTGGAAATCCGCGCCGCCTGTTATGTGTTACGCAACTTTGGGGAACAGATGTGTTAACAAACGAACCGCGGATAAGTAATAACTTTGCGTTCAGTGTGTAAAAGTGCACGTTTACATTGTGTCGTCCACTCTTGCTGTAAAAAATATTGCCTTTCGCGGAGGGAAAGAAACGACTGAAGGTGTACCGAATTACGGGCAGACGGTGATCCTTACAGTGCAGTGACCGAAGACGATTACCTCTCTTATCTCTCATTAGACGATTATCTTATCTGTTTCTTATTAGACTCGCCGCAGCTCCCTCGCTCAGCCGGAAAGAGGATTTGCAATTAACGCGATTGCGGGAGTTAACACCGATGCGTCAGTCAACGTGGGCTGCGTTAGTCATTCTGCATACTGCAGGCATACAGTCAGCCGCCAATATTTTTATGTAGTCGCGATTAGATTGAGTATCCGCAACGGCAAAACGTGAATCCTCTTTTCTCTGCGCAGACGAACATCCCATTTCATCCATTCCATATCTTTTGACATCATCGTTGTGTCACGCATTACACGTTCTCCTCTTTCCCACAAGGATACAGAATATAAATTCACTTCTGCCTAAAAAAAAAAGGCATCTCAATGACATCGGAGGATCATTCTCGGTAATGACGATACGCAATCCACACGACACACATGTACCCGAACATTGTACATAGTTTACAAGTTGGAGTAAAGGAGAAGGTAAAGAAATACGAGACAACAGAGAGGAAACTTTAGAGGCGCGTAAAGTTTCCCTTCCCGAAAAAAATATTTTTGAAATATAATATACGATTTATTAAACAAAACGTTTGATTTTATGACCCGAGAGCACGATAATTACGCGTTGTCTCATATTCCTGCCTTCTCGCATAACTGAAATAATTTTAATCACTTTCGAAAGGCTTCTTCACGACGCTTTAAGTGTTTAGACCAAGCTTTAGGATATAATAAGATCCCGTGGTCACAGAACCACGCGTTTTACCAAAGGTGCTTTTCATGTACAGATTTACGAATCCTCTGTCACGCCTAAAACTGCTTTAAATGTCTCTTCATATGTTCATAGCTTGTACTTCAACCTCGGACTCGTCTGTCACTCAATCGCCAATTGAAAAGAAATCTTTTCCTCATTATTGTAAAATATTCCTTCGCAATATAATTTTAATATCTATCTTTAAGTACAGCAATTATGGTTTTAACACGTTAACCATATGACATTATTTTTATTTATTTAAAAAATTACTTTTTACACTTATTCATCTATTTTAATATCATTCTATGTAAATGAACGATCAAGGTCAATTCGAAAGTCCGCCCAAATCGCGGCGACTGAACGGCAGAATGCGAGGCACGAGCGTTGATCAGGAGAATCTTTATTTTTTGTCGATGGCGCTCTGTAGGTTTGGCCCCATGCCCTTCCACGGATTTCACCTGCGGGGATGGCTCTTGCATACCGAAGAACTCGGTCTGTGACGGATTCGACGACTGCCCCAGGGCAGAAGACGAGCTTAATTGCGGTATATAACCCTGTATACCTTTCACGCTGCTCGGTATCGAAAGAGAGAGAGAGAGAGAGAGAGAGAGAGAGAGAGAGAGAGAGAGAGAGAGAGAGAGAGAGTCCGAATGAGAAAGAGAAGAAAAAGTGCATGGATAACTTGCTGGTGTAATATCAATCAATATTATTTTGACGTTTAATGCAACTCGAGCTTTAAAAAAAATTTTTTTTGGAAGTGAAACATAATATTTTTGTTACGTTCTATCGGTATCGTTACGCGAACAATAACAAGTAGCGCGATGGAATTTTAACTACAAACGCGCAGAAATTGATTTCGAATAATTGGTGCGAATTATTTATTCGCACTGTTATGGTATTCGATTCGATAGACGGTTTGGGCAAAATATTCTGTGACCATCGCTGAAATTGTGTAATAATCGATTTTATTCCTGTTAAGGTAGTGCTTTTTTTTAAATCAATTTTTAATGATGAAAAGTATCTCGAAAGAACGCTATTCAGTTTTATTGTTTCATAATTTTTTTCATTATACTGACGTAAGTTTAATTTGTCTACGACTAAGAAGAATCTAATTTCTAATCACCATTTAATTAGAAAACAAGAGTATGAAAGTTTCGGTTCATCTAATTTTTTTTCTCTTTCTTTACGCTGATCTTTTTTTCGAAACCTTGCTTAACTTGCACCCGACATAACGCTTGCCATTGGGCCAATCGCTTAATGATTTCACCTCGTTGGATAATCACGGACTTGTTCCGCGTTGGTTAGACGCTAATTGCAGAGCTTACATTCGGATCCTACGCTAACGTGACCGGAGCCAACAATTTTAATCGCAGATTTCAAATATTTGACACGTTTCAATTAACGCTTTTTATTCTTGTAGAAATTTGTCAAAAAAACGATGTCAGTTTACATAACTTATAAGCGTGTTTTCTGCACGTCATTATATTAATTATAATACAATTGGAAATAAAAATTAATGAAACGTGTGGACGAAATCTGCGTTTAATGTCTCAGCACATGCGATCTTTATTATATAATAATATAAATAACGTAAACATTGTCATTAACGCATACCCTTAATTACTTTACGGATTTCTCAATAGAAAATACGTAATTTTCTAATACGCTACCTTATGATTAATTTATTAAGTAATTTAATCATTATTATTACAGGATAATTTAATCGTTACAGTATGTTAAACGTGACAATGCAATATCCAGGGTTGGGAAGTAAGTCGTTACTTGTAACGAAGTTACAGTTACTTTTCTTTGGAAAATCTAACTTAACTTTGTTACTTTCTCTCTGTCTGTAACTTAACTCAGTTACATTTTTTCGATAACCAGTAACTAATTTAATAGTCACATTAATAGTTACTTTATATATTTTTTAAACTGCCACAGATTGCGTTAGACCTCGCGTTTGCGCGTAAACGCCTTTATCGATGCTCTACAGTTAAAATGCAGATTTGATATTTTTATTTTCATTGCAAGAAAGTAACTGCAAAGTAACGATTCGTTACTTTTTGAGTAACTGTAACCGTAATGCGTTTAAAAATTGGTAGCTTGTAGCTGTAACCAGTTACATTTTTAGCGAAAGAAACTGTAACTAGATACTTTTATAAAGTAACTTTCCCAACCCTGGCAATATTTTAGCGCACAAAGTGCAATCCATTGAAATGATTTCTTACTCGCGTTCGAGCCGCGAATTGTTTCTATTGAATTTCGCTGCGAAAACCCGCAGATATTATGCAATATGCATGGAAGCCACGATTCTTTCCGCGAAGTTTGATTCTAAATACCGGAATTGTCCGCCGGCTGACAAACGACCTCATAATAGTGGACCATTATATACATTTACGGGGGAGCTAATAATCGTGTATTCTCCCGCAAAACTATGGTCGATCGCGAAGGAAAGCTACATTTATCGTCACGACACATTTTTCGCCCATTGCACGCGACATCGTAATTCGCATTAACCAATACAGCGAGTTATTTTTCACGAGCGTTTCATCCGACACAGAGGGCTGGCTCGTGCTCCGTAAACGTGAGTCGAAAATAATTTCCAATTCTCCCTCATCCATCCCGTAAAATCGTAACTGTTAAATGACACTCTCGTTGTCCCAGAAGCAGCTTTTTTCCGCTTTCCGTGATGCGACAACAGACAGCAGAAGCTATCAATTAAGCAGATGAAAGCTCAGGGGAGGGGGGGAAAAAATCGAGACCGACGACCGAGTCACGTCGTCGAAACGTGTCGCTCCGAAAAGTCTGAGAGTGTGCGTGTGCGGCCGCGCTTACCGCTTCGTTTATAGCATACGTATATGTACACGGAGTGATTGTATATATATGTGTAAAAATGTATGTGTTCTTTGCGCATATGTTCGCTGAACAAAACAAAATACAGAGCGGGAATGCACGCCTAGCCAGTTCAAATGCGCCACCGGGAACAAGTGCATCGAGGACGTCTACAGGTGCGACGGCTATCCGGATTGTCCAGATCACAGCGACGAGAACTGCCCTCCGTCCGCTAACGACACTACACACACCACTTCGCCTACCACCAGTACGCTCCTTTTTCAATGTGTCCATCGCTTCAGTCACAATTCATTCGTGCAATCTCGCCTGGCGTGTCTCCGCTATCGCTATGTGTTCAAGCCCGGTAGCTCTGCGAACGATCGAAATCTTGAATCTGCTCTCTTTCGCGCCAAATCAATCGCATACAAAACGTTTGTAAAATTAACGAAATTTTCCTATTTCTCTATTTATTTTCGTTAGATGCGCAAAAACATGAAACGCGCGTTCTTAAAAAAAGAAAAGCTTATCAGCAGCCGCCTGCGATAGTTTTCTGTTGTTCCATTTTGTATAATTATTTAAACGTTCCTTTTCTTACAATTGCGCAATCGGTTTCAGCTGCTTATACCTGCTCGTGTTCTACGCAGCCTTATTCGCCGCGAGAAAGTTAAAGAGTAAAAAAAATGGGAGATTTGAAAAGTATCCCCGGGCTTCGGTGCTGCGAGTAAGTTGCCCGCCTTCGCTCGAGGTCCGTAATGTTTGGTTTCGGTCGAATCCTCTTAAGGAACTCTTATTTACGCGGGACAAGTGGATCTACCTGCCCGAGCGGATACACACTCGACGATGGTTGTATTTCATTGTGCATTTCTCACGATCAATCGTTACGACCGTGGTCGAGAAAGCGATTCTTCGTCGCGTTGCTTCACCAAAGACCCCGACAGCCATTGTAACATTGGTTTTACCGGACCGGAAGAATTTATACTTACGAGACGCGACTGCTAAACTTTATCGCGGCAACTTATTGAAGATGTACAGGTATCTTTTTTCTTTTCTTTCTGTCCTCTTTTTTTCCCCCTACCGTTCTTCAGCAAACCGAGTTCTCGACAACGGCTCTATTTTATCGTACCACCTGAGTGCGGAAGGGTCGGAATACACCGGAAACGTATTACCCCGCGAATCCCCCGTACACGGAAGATTCACGGTGATCGTCGACGGTACTCCCGCCCGTTCGCGCCGCAAATCGCGCGTTATAAGGCAACCTGCAGATATATACGCTATACATGCATTGGTATACAAGTAGCTGCATTACGCACGAACATGTGTGCTCGGGCGCGGATGACGACGATGTTTGGTAAAAGTGTCTTGATCTCGTGCCCTTCGACACTTCTTCACCCGCGAACTTTAATGTCTCCCCGGCGACGGCCCGCTAATTGCCGAAGGAATTGGTAAAAAAGGATCGAGGAAAATTCGGGGAAACTCGATCGAGGCACTTTTACCCAGCATCCCGCCACGTTTGCGCGACTCTGCTTGCGGACTGTGGTGTATCCTCCCTTTCGGTTTCCTCGTTGCATCACTCTCAGTTGCATTATGGTTGCATTTGTATGATAGGGAGTAAGTTGCATTGTGTCACGCTGCGAGCGTATTTTTAAATTTCATTCCTGGCCGCTCGATGCCCCCTTTCTCTTTGCTGCGAATTTCCCTTGAATGTGCCCGTGTGTGTATGTGTGCGCTCAGCCTCGTTCGACCTACGCTGGACACCCGAGCGCGGGAGGGAATGCGACCCGAGGACGGAGATGCGCTGCGACGACGGGGGTTGCGTTCTTCTACGGCGTAAATGCGACAATATCTTCGACTGCCTCGACGGCAGCGACGAGCGGGGCTGCGGTAAGGGCTTCACCTCGTTCCCCAGCCCACCCTCTGCCTCTCCTTTCCGCATACTCGTATTAACGATGACAAATGTTTCCTGATTTCCTCTCTCCGCGCACTCATATTAACGATGACGAACGGTTCCTGATCTTACGAGCCAGAGCAAACCTCCTTTTTACCTATTAAACAGAAAATCTTTTTGTATATCATACATTTTATCTTAAATATATTTATAACGATTCGCTAATGCCCTTTTCTTCGATAATACCATAAAACGGTTTTAAGAAGTTGACATAAATTACGGTTTTTTTTTATTCACTGAAGAATATGCTCCGTTTCTTTTCTGTTGTAATTGTAACTATTTTCAATATTATCGGGAGGTATATTGAGAAATACGCGGGATTAATCTTATTATTTTTCACGTATATAGTTCCTTATCGCAATGCAATATTAAGATCTCGAGTTACATATCAATAATGTTTGCTCTATCGACAATTCAACCTAAATGCGTATTTCCTATAACTCAATATTTCCACGAATATTCAGTAGTGTCATTCAAATTAATTACGTGCAATATTTATAATTGACATAGCGAAGACTTATAAATTTTCAATAATTGTGAAATATTCTAATAATCACATATATATCGGAGGTTTATGAATAATAATTTGCGAGCATTGTAAAATTTTTGCATTTTAAATGCCCCTTTAATCTGCCTTTTGAGATCATTTGATTGCAACTTTTTTTACCCCTATCAAAATTTTTGTACTTGGGGGTCTCTTAAGGTTGCCAGTGATAATAAATATAATAAATTTTAGTCGACCTTGTCTGGCATGTGTTTAATATATTTAAAAATTGGAAATACAAGCGACGTTTCGACCATCGGTTTTGGTCCTTCTCAAGCCATTACTAAAATAATTGTATAAATATTATTCAACAAATTATATCTATATATCATTCTATTTATACAATTATTTTAGTAATGGCTTGAGAAGGACCGAAACTGATGGTCGAAACGTCGCTTGTATTTCCAATTTTTAAATATATTAAACACATGCCAGATAAGGTCGACTAAAATTTATTATAAAATTTTTGTACTTAAAATTTAATCTTCCCTTTGAGATCATTTGATTGAAACGTTTTTTTACCCCCGTCAAAATTTTCGTCAATTTAATACAGCGCGACACGCGCTTAAGTGACAAGCGACGATTATAATGACACCATTGATGATTCCTCATTATTCCCCAATCCCAAATGCTTTCTGCGGGAGCTTTCGACGAGCTTGTCTGTGTCATAAAGGGGTATGCACACCTGCCGAATGGAAGTGCGCCAGTGGCGAATGCTTGCCTGAAAACCAAAGGTGCGACGGGATAACGCAGTGCAGCGACGGATCCGATGAGGATCGATGTGGTAATTATATGACAGCTTAGCCCGCAATCGCCCACACACCGAAAAAATGGCCTTCTCACCGCTCTTGCTCGTTGACCAGCACGCTACAAAACTTGTACAGATTTACATACCCTCTTGCAAGAAGGATATCCCATTATTCATGATTTGCCAGAATGTTTATACCTCGATTAGAATAATTTTGTATCCCTTTAGACTAATTACGCAGCATGTCACGAAATTCAAGTTTGAATTATCTAATATTGTATTTTCCTGTCAATTTTAATTAATGCCTGCATGGTAATTACTTTGTTTTCCTCATTTGTGTTCAAATTAACCGTTTCCTTGTTGTACAGTAACAGCATCGTTATTTCCATCTTAATTTCCTAACGAGACCTGATTCCGTCCCTCCTGGGCCGAGAGAATATTTGGGCGCAATTGTAATCGTGAGTGTCGTTGAAGTCTTAAAATCCCGCATCGAAATTGTAACACTCTGCATGAAACAAGTTTTTTTCCTCGACAACGTATTCTTCTTTTGCAAAAACTCGTCACTCTCGCACGTTGCATTTTGTCTACGTCGTAAGTGTGGCGCACGTGTCTCTCTGGGAATATAACCGGTGTAAAAATTCGGAAGTGCATGATAAAAGAGCTCCCGTAAGTAGATCATGACAATATTAATTGGACGATGCAAGAAGAGTGAATATCCTTATGATTTTTCACATGAGGACTTGGCCGTTCTACTGAGCTGTACACCTTGCCTTAGAAACTTATTAGAGCAGAGTGGCTGGTGCACTCAATAGTATACAACTAACACAAAGGTGGCAAGCAGCGTTATTGCGTACGATAAGGAACGCGCAATAATTCATCCCTACGTTTGTTTAACACTTAAATAATCGCAGAGACTTTATTACCCCGTGATGTTTATCGCTTTAAGAATACCACTGATAGAAATCTCTTCGAGAAGGCAAATGAAATTGAATGATTGAATTTATTTGCATTTATTTTAATTAAATGTTTTTAATATATGTATTTATTTGGTTTTTCCGATTAAATTTGTATACGATGGATACTTAATGTCATATGCGAGGTTTTTCCTCCCGCGAGGAAAGGATTGCAAAGAGAAATCTGTGTGAATAACCGTACATTGTAAAATCAATATTGAAGTACAGGTGTTACCCTTCTTGCATTATCTTCGTCAACTATGAGTAAAGGGATAAGAGAAATTTGCGCACGTATCGTTGCGATTAC
The DNA here is from genome assembly GCF_000949405.1 of Vollenhovia emeryi. NCBI lineage: Eukaryota > Metazoa > Arthropoda > Insecta > Hymenoptera > Formicidae > Vollenhovia > Vollenhovia emeryi. The sequence goes on from NW_011967129.1 coordinate 535,762, forward strand.
TCAGGTGTTAACAAAATCAATTGTGTTTTCTTGTCGGTACGTTTCTCTAGTCTCACACATTATTCTCGATTACCTCGAGCAAATACGGGACCCAGCGGTGGTAAGGCCATTTTTTTTTCTTTCTCTCCCCGCCCCCCCCGCCCCCCGTATGGGTAGCATGCACGATAATACTCGACATGGAACTTGGTAATTATTGTAGTAACCGAATGTCCGCCTGGGTGGTTTCGATGCAACGACGGATTGTGCCTCGACATTAAGAGACGTTGCGATGGCCGGCCGCATTGCTTGGACGGCTCCGACGAGATCAATTGCTCTAGTAACAGTGATTTTTAATTTAGCTTTATTTTACGTGCCGAGGACGATATAGACCTAAGCCACACGCCCGGAATCGACGTGGCACAATAGCTCCGGCAGGTGCTGGCTTTATTAGTTACCTTCCATTCGAATGACATAGCAGGATCTTCGATAGCGTTGCATTACAAGCTAGAGCAAGTTGATTATTATGAATTCTTTGTTTCCTTGTCGTTTTTTTTCTCTCTCTTTTTAGTCAGTCGGAGACTTGCATTTTGTAACTTAGGTCTGTGTCCTTCTTAGCGCACCTACTTATGTTGATGGTAATCCGCATGAAGGAAGCTCACCGTTAATTGAACAATTGGTCAATGAGATTTAACAGCGCGAATAGACAACCCTGTAATACAGTTGATATACATCGATCGAAACGGTAACCTTTCTTCACGCGCTATTTATTCTATTCTTAATCTGCCTCCATAACATTTACTTCCCTCTCTCTCTCTTTTGCCCTCTGAACTATTTTTCCATCAGCATTCTCATCGTGGGTCATAATACTTCCTGCGACGTATGGTATTCTTGTTATGGGCATATGGTACTTATTCTTAGCGAATTAACAGTGAATGAATGCGACCGATTGCTAATTCATTTGCTCGTGAATCAGTCTTGCGTGATTTCGTCGTGTGTTACTAAAAGAAGGTGCTCAATGATGTGTGTGTGCGCGTGTGTGCGTGTTTTAGTGTTCAAAGACACGAAACAGATATAGGATCAAGTGCCGCGAGGCTGTCTCAAGCTTGTCTCTCTTCCTTTTTCGGCGCTTGATCTTATCTCCAAATATTTATTCCGTTTTCTTTAGCTTACGCCGAATAACTTGATCGACTTTATCAACGAAATTGGCTTTTCTGCTCTCGCGCGTGTTACCTCGAGACAAAAGTCGCGGGCTTGGTCCCCGAAGGGTAGCTCGCGTGCTCCACCTTTCTCATCGTTCGCTTGCGGAAAGATGCAGCATGCGAAGCCCACTCCGCGTCCAGTCATACGCTCAGTCAATGTTCTCAGTAAAACAGTGGTTATATTCTTCTCCGAATGTTCTTACGCGAGATGTCGATCGTGCTAGACTTTATGAACGACGGCACCGCAAAGGGGTCTCTGCAGCTGCAATTGCAGCGACTGCAACGAGCGCGGGCGACGGCGATGGCGCCGGCCGCTCGAACGACTTGTCGCGCGCACGTCGGTGTTCAAGTCGGCAATTAAGAGGCTGTGTAACTAATACGGTCGCACGGGCGTGTACACACGTACGCGGAAGCTGTTAATCTCATTTCGTCGGCCTGTATCGACCGTTCGAGCACGTTTTAGCCGGACGTTGACTGGCCATTAACTCGAATACCGACGTGTCGCGGCATCACTTGTCGTAGTCACCTCGGAACGACCCTGTCAATGATGGATGAATCGAAATCAATCCGAGGGGATTCATACCCGCGAAACTCCGGACCGCCGACCGCGGCGCTCGGGAATTGCTTTCGACGTGTTTGAACTCCTTCCTAATCCTCTTTATCATCGCGCTGACTTAACGCAATTAAAGCGGCGAAAATTAGCTTCAACGTATCCTCGCTGCAAACAGAGCGGCTACTTTACAAATCCTTCATTGCGCTTTGATCGAATGCGAATAGCTCGAATAGAAGAAAATAAAGAGAGGAGTAGGCGCACACGAATCCAAACGACGTCAAAGCCCAATCCTGCTCCGCAGTTTGAACGTTTGTAATTTCCCGAAATGAATCCCCCCCCGTCAAATCCTTTTCGATTCGTCTCTATCTATATGATCAACAATCTCTCTTTCTATGTTTTAGCATTATATACGTATCTTGTTACATTTTAGTCGAGACGCAATGAGGCACGAGTTGATAGATGAGATGTAACTAAGAAACGACTAGGGTTTATTGCTATCACTGTTACGTTCTTACGTGTACTGGTCACTCGTGCATCTCACTGTGTCTTGGTTCTTATAGTTGTTTGTGCCTTGATCTTGAATATTGGATACTCAATAACATACTTATGCGTACATAACATACATCTTGATTACGCGCTCTGACTTCTTGACATGCATTTTGCATCGATTATGGATGGGATCGAACTAACTCTACCTATTCTTCACTTCTCTCTGTCTTTCTACTTGTCTATCTGTACGTCTATTTACTATCCGTCTATTTTCAGCACAGGTTGCCTGATCTTTGAATTGTGCATCTACTTGTATATATACATATCTATAAATATGCATATATATATCGTACGTATATATATATATATATATCGGTGTATGCGAATTGCATATGTATATATATATATATACCTTTCTCTGATACCCTTTTACCTCCGGTTATTTACGTCTCCGCAATTTTCCACGCCGCGCGTTGACGCGTGCACAAACCGCGCTCTGGCTGTTGCGTACAGCGCGCGTAAAAGCTCGCGACTGACGTAACGCGAACTTTTGTAAATGTCACGTTTTGCGCGATGGTCCTACGTTTGAGAAACTAAGTTCAACTTGTTTATTAATATATATGGGGAAAAAACGCCGCGCGTTTCCCCGTGAAAAGGTCCACGTAGCTAAACCGGTTTGGCGCAAAGTGGTTTCGCTAACGACATTTATACGGGGTTGTTATTACAATTTCCTCTCGCGATACGGTTCAGCGAGATTATATGGATCGGAGTATCTGAAAATTGCGACCTTTCGGCAATTCTCCCTCCCGGTGGTTTTCGCTCAATCAACCGTGGTCGGTGCGTGCACGCGGCAACGCGCCGCCGTCTCCGTGTTCCTTCAGATAATACGACACGCGGCAATGTGCACGACGCCTATTTGACGAGGCCGCCCCGGCGCACTTTTATCGCCCTTCGTCCATCGCAGGAGGAAGCACCTCTCGCGGGACTCTCTCCGCCGATCGATAATTATCGAAGGCACTTGGTCAGCCTCGCGCATCTAATTTCCTCGTGCGAGGGCGAGGGTGTTGCGCCGCGCACGTCGAGGCCGCTCGCAACTTTTTTTTTTCCGGCCGACGCGGAAAGTACCGTTCGCGGCCTCGCGCGATTGCCCGGCGAACGATTGTTATATTGTACAAATGTGCACATTGTCGCTTCGTATCGTCGTACGCGCACAAAAGGATCTCCCTCGTATCGTTTGCGCCCCGCCCGCCCTTATTTGCCATTCAACGGAGTTGATTGGTTTTTGCAGAATGCCCCAACGGTCAACTACCCTGCGACAATGGCGTCTGTATCAATAAGAACTTCTTCTGCGACCACAATGTCGACTGCCACGACGCTAGTGACGAACGAAATTGCCGTAAGGATATCTTTAGATAGATACACTTTTCCGCTACTCCACCGCAAGAGCTGTTACATTCGACGTACATTCAAATATTGCACAAAGCACCCCTTGCGCCTCGCACTCTGTTGCGCGGGACATTTTTTCTTTAATACGCCCCTTTCATTTTGTAATTTGGAGCATTAGCAAGGGTCGGTCGGACAGATTCTTTTTTATAAATCAGCGAGTTCTTATTTAAAAAAAATCGCAGCCTCGATGAACCGCGTGTCGTACCATTTTTTCCAGCGGACAGCGGAGAGAGCGGCGGCTCGGGCCAAGAGTGTCACCACGACAGCTTCATCTGCGGCGACGGCAGATGCATACCTCGAGCCGCAGTGTGCGACGGACGTGCGGATTGTCTGCACGACGAAGACGAGATTAATTGCCGTCAAGGTGAGTCAATCCCCGGGGTCGGCGCCCGCGACATCCCTTGCGCTGTCCTCACCGTAAAGAGCTGTGTTGATTTAGGTCCGAGAGAACGGTCCTTATCGATAAAGTATTCGGAAGACGGATACGGAATTCTCTCCCCCGGTTGGTTAATTCAGGCGTACCGATACGATTTAGCCGTGGGAACGTATTCGTTAGTCGGGACTTGAAATGACTCGAAGAGAGGCAATCTTCCTCCTCAGTTTACAGCCTTACGTCACTACCGCACGTGTATAATGTCGAGCGAGTGCTCTTTCGGGCGAGATTTAAAACTTAATCCCGCCTCCCGGTTATACCTTAATGGCTGGTTAAGCTTCGTAAGCCGCCACGCGGTGGTCTCTTGTCCCTCCAAAATTCAGTCAACGTAGGCAAACGTGAAAAATCGTGATTCATGTGCAGAAGGTCAATGTAAATAAATCTTCTAAGATCGAGTCCGAGCGAGAATGGAATGTAAAGTAATACGAAGGCCAACCGCGCGCTTGTCCCGGGGCAAACTTTATTACATCCGGACTCGGGCTTCGAGTCCCGATTATGCGTACGGTCCTCGGCAGGAGGAAGGCTCTTCCTCGTGACTCTCGTACGTACGGCGTGTATCAGTTGCGGCCGCGTTGCCGATACATCAACGACACGGCCGCGAGAAACACCAGCGGCTCAGATTGAGTTACTTCTAGGTGTAGACGCCTCGGATAGTGCCTCCTCGAGGGGGCGTCCAGAGACAGAGGGGGTGGTAGCCGGTGAGAATCCGGATAACGAGGCTTACAGCCCAGACACAGATGCAAATGCTGATGTGCCGCCGACAAATCTGAGCACGCCGAGGAGTTGTGCTCCGGATGATTTTGTTTGCGCCGACGGCACTTGCATCCCCGAAACCCACCACTGCGACCATTTCTACGATTGCCGCGACTTTACCGACGAACAGTACTGCTTCGGTTAGATTATTTGTAGATCTCGAAAATCTGGTGACACGCACACACCACGCGTCGAAGTCTCGCGCGCGTCCGTTCTCCACCCGGCCGGTTCGCTGACGAGCCTCGCGGCTACGGCAGAAGACATTCGCGCGTCGATGTCCTGACGCGCGAATAATTCTTCGCGTGTTCTACGGATTTACATTGGCGTTACAATGACATAAATAATATTAGAAAACTCTACGTCGAGAGAACATTTGTTCTTTCCATATTCTTTTTAATAGTCGCCGTTTTAATGGTGCTATTGAGGAACTGATTGGTCCTCGATAGTAAAATATTGTTAAAACAGTAACTATTAAAATTATGAATATTAGAGAAACTGATTTACTAAGTTTCACTCCTTAATCAATATTTCCAAGATCGTTTGATTTTCGAACAAATTATCGTAGTATTTCTCCGTGAATTTATTCCTTTTATAAACGACGTATTTCTTTTAAACATGTCGTTCCGTTCTTTTAAATAACGTAAATCAACTTTTGTATTCGCGGGATATTTTGGGAGTATCGTCGGATACAGACGGAGCACCAGATTCTCTTAGATCTATGTTCTTTTCTGCCAATCTGTGTTAGCAGCTGAATAGAAGATGTGTAGGTTGTTCCAGTAGAGACTTGATTATATTTCTAAAATTTATATAATCGCAGTCTTATATATTACCCGGCGCATCTTTATAAATAATAGTGCATCTCTGCCTGACGTAAAATTTAGATCGTTTATTTTTCTCGTAGGTAGAACGTTTGGCATAAATACTATTTGGCATGCATAGCACGAGGAAAGTACATTTTTACCTGTATAGTTTTTGCATTACATTTCAGAAGAGAAAATACTAAAAACGTAACCTTTAACGCCATCCTTTAACACCATCTTCATCTGTATATATAATTGATTGAAATTGACACTTGTATCTAAAAGAAGAGTTCATAAATGTCTTTCCTCCTGAGTTCTATATTGAAGTTATATTGAATGACGAATTACATAAGTGTTTGTAGATGACAATCAGTGCACACAGTATAAAAAATTGAAACGCGTAAAGGTCGCATCGGCATCAACTATTCTGTGCTGTATGAACTGATTACCGATATATGGTCTAGATTCTAGACCAAAGCTGTCTAAATTGGCGACAGCATGTCGGTAAAATGAGACGAGGCGAACGAGAAGGGACGCCTCTAGCAAGACAGCTCTGTTCTAGATTACGTTTAACAGTCTTTTCTAGGTAATGAAATCTTTATCTCCATCGTATTTATATTTCGACGTTAGATCATTGTTTAGATTGTAATGACGGACATATGATGGCTCCATGGCTGACATTTTACATGTATCTGTGTATCATCTATATCGTTTCTTTAACGGATTTCAACGGCTCGCGGTTATCTCGTTAAACACAACGCAAGCTCTCATTTTAGGATGCACGCGGGACCAGTTCCAGTGCGCCAATGGAGATTGCATCCGCGCCGATCAGAAGTGCAACGGCATCGTCAACTGTGCCGACGGTTCCGACGAAGAACCGGAGAAATGCGGTGAGTTTGAAAGAGCATCGCTCGTCATTTGCTCGCCTTAATTAAACAATGAGCAATAAAATAGATTGAGCTAATAAATAACAAAGAGCAGAGATGCATAGCCAGATCGGCAAGATCTGTATATCTCAACGGTGCTTCCGAATAATTTATAAACCGTAGACTCGCTATGAGATGGCAATTGAATAATTGAAGAGGTCACTTTTTTAACTGTCTTAAATTTTATTTAATTATAATTAGAAATGAAATTAAATCTTTATCTACTTATATTTTATTAGAGACGCCAGAGCCATCGCCATCAGGCCAGTGTGCTGCGGAGCAATTTATGTGCATTTCGGATAGAAGGTGCGTTCCAGTGTCCTCCATCTGTAACGGAATTCCAGAATGTCGAGACGGATCCGATGAGCATAATTGCGGTAGGTCATCGATATATTTCAACAGCCCTCGCGTATAAGTACGTTACGTTGAATCGCCAGCAAAATGATAGCGCCAGATAGAGTCGCGAGTTCTACTTAAAAATTGACAAATAAGAAATTAATGATTGCGAACAACGCGGCTCCCCGACTTACTCTAATCGCCAAGGTAGTCTAAGATACTCCTACACGAGAGCGCAGCATAATGACACGCATTTTAACGACGAAACCAAAGTTCGCAAATGCCCGCACGGGGAATGGAGATGCAAGAGCGGCAATTGTATACCCCATCATCAACGTTGCGATCGCCGGATCGACTGTCCGTACGACGACAGCGACGAGTTGGGCTGTCACCATAAGGCGACGGAAAGAAATCATAGTAGGTGCAGCGCGCACGAATGGATGTGCAATGACGGTCATTGCATCCCGCTGCACCAGCGATGCGACAAAAGGCTCGACTGTCCTAGAGACATGTCCGATGAGATGGATTGCAGTTATGATAATTGTGAGTCTCCCCCTGTAGTTAGTCATCCAGAGCGGAGGCCGCCTTCGGGCAAGGGGACCGCGCAGCCGGCCGATAACACGCCATGCGCTAATCAATAATACCTTGTAAATATCCATGACACCGTAACATAATATCTGCCGTAACGTAATACTGTAATGTTTTATGTAACACTAAAAGGTATTTATTACCCCCGTTTGCAGCGGATGAGACACAAGCAAATGAGTCTCTCTCTGTGTGTGTGTACTGTATTTCCATTATTTAAATTACACAATTCCGCCTTTACCCGATAATATAGACACTTTTAATCCGAGAATAACAAATATCTATTTTATGATCAATACCACGAGGGGTACTGTGAGCTCTCTCGATTTTTTGCGACGACGCATAGTAGATCGTAGCAGTAGACATCACGCTGTGTATCATATTTTCTAAAAGAAATTAATACCGAACTAAAATATAGGATCGCATTTCCCCTTGTAGAGGAGAAACGTAGAAAGGTGCCGGGTAGAAATTAACAAAGTCGATAACGAAACATTGATTCTGTACATACATTTATTAATCATTAATCAACGATTACTTTGGTGCTCTTACGGTTACTTGTTACAAACTTATTACTTTTTTTTCGTTCGTAGATACCGATGGAACATCCGATCTTAAACTGAAGACTTATCCCAGTGAACAAGTGATCAAAGAAAGTAAGTAGTAAATGTCCCTTTTATTAAGCTGTGTACGGATTTGGTGATATGTTGTATATGCATTTGTTGCAATTTCAACTTTTGTGTAGTTATCATCTAACTAAAAGGTCTCAGTGATCGAACATCTTAGTTACCTCTATTAGAAACATTAACACGAAATAATAGTAAGCAACAAGTGCCGCGTTGCCGATGAATTAGTCTTCTAAGAGAAAGTTAATTAATTAATGTGTTTGTTACTTTTTTTTCTTGCCTTGGCCAGACCCGGCGAAGCAAGGTAAGACTTTTCAAAAAGTATAAGCTGCAAATCATGCTGTGGGCTAAAAATAATCTTCATGAGTCATTAAATGTGCAAAATTGGAAATACATATTTCAGTGATTACATATAAGTGTCTGTATGTACGTACACGTACACGTATTCTCGCTTTTTTATGATATTCCGTTGCAAACGTTTCTCTGAGCAAAATAAGCAATGGAATTAATCTAAAAAAACTTTCTATACGTTCTTCGATTGTCAAATATAATTTAACGTTCGACATTTTGTTTTGCAGATATATATGCACATATTACAATCATAAAATGACAAGAGCCACTAAGAGATGTAATTTTTGTCAATAACTGGATTAAATCAATAATTGAAAATTTCATCAGTAACATCGTTTGAAGCCATGCATGCAAATGTTAATTGCGCATGATAATTAAGTCGTTCGGAAGCAGTAAATTTTGGATTACAAAATTATTTGAAATTGCCAATTACCAGTGTCTAATGCTGACGGTACATTTATAATTTTGACACTAATTCCCTCGAAGAATCTCAACTTTATTATGCCGGATGCCTTGCATTGAATGTGTTTTCACCGTCTACATGCAAACAGCGTATCGAGTAACTTGATTGAGACAAACTAAAGTGTTGCACGAATTGAACTAACACGCTGTCAGCCGTCATCCCAATTTGAGAAACGGGAACGTCCGCTTGCTTACCGATCACTGACGGGACATTCGACGTACCGCGGGCGTGATGATCCGCGCAGGGTGCGATCTCTCGAAACTCGAATGGAATTTATATCACGCAAAAACCGTTCCGATCAGGTCGCGAGGTCGTGTTCCAATGCCGTGACGAGGGTCATCTACGTGCCAGAGTACGGTGGGTTCGCGGCAACGGCCTTCCTCTGCCGTCCGGCAGCCGAGACATCAACGGCCGCTTGGAGATACCCAACATCCAACTCGAGCACGCTGGAACGTACATTTGCGAAGCCGTGGGTTATCCACCGTCCACCCCAGGCCGTCAAGTTAGCGTCGCCCTCGCCGTCGAGAAGTGTACGTTCGTATTGTCTCGCCTCTCCAATTTACGGCCATGTTCGAGGAATTGATTTGCGATAAGATAGAAGGGAGCCGCTACTAGATTCGAAAGCTCTTTTTAATGAAGTTTCGCCGTGTAACATGAAATTAATTATCACGCAGTCGAGCAACCGGTCACCAGGCCGCCGCAAGTGTGCCAGTACGATCAGGCTACCTGCAGCAACGGCGACTGTATTCCCAAAACGTACATTTGCGATGGTAAATTCGACTGCACCGATGGATCCGACGAAATGCGATGCAGTAAGTATGATAGGTACCAAGGAAGCTGGGTATATCTGGCTTTCATACTCTATGGGAAATGAGACTTTGACGCGCCCTTGTCTCGCGACAGGTCTGCACGGATGCGAGCCCAACGAGTTCCGTTGCAATAATAAGCAGTGCGTCAGCAAGCTGTGGCGTTGCGACGGCGACAAGGACTGCGCGGACAACAGCGACGAGGAGAACTGCGCGCCGTCTCCTCTGGGCTATCCGTGCCGCTACAACGAATTCGCCTGCAGCAGCAATAAACAGTGTATTCCGAAGAGCTACCACTGCGACATGGAGCGCGACTGCTTGGACGGCAGCGACGAAGTTGGATGCTGTCAGTATCGAATGGGAATTTTATGAGTGCAAGGCATCAATATTTTATTGCCGACTGTCTGACGAGCTTCGTTTCGCGATCGAATAAGTTAAATGGCGGATGACAATATAATTTTCACAGTCGAACATTCTAAAATTATCAATGTACTTCTAAAGTCGAATTCATTTTTTATACCTCGATACATTTTACTATTTTATCAAAATGCTGTTGTGATAAGTTTTGAAAGTCAAATTTAGAATGTATCTCTTCTATTATGACTATTGTCTCATTAACAATCAATAATCCAATGAAATGTCATTATTGTTGGCCATTCAATTACAGAACTATATTCTCCCCTTGCAGCTCCCGTTTACATCGTGAAACCTCCACCGCCGATGGTCGTCCTCGTACCGGGCGACATGTTGGTCCTCACCTGCACGGCGGTCGGTGTTCCGATCCCGGAAATCAACTGGCGTCTCAATTGGGGGCACATCCCCGCGAAATGCACGACCGTGTCCACCAATGGAACGGGCACGCTGACGTGTCCGGACATAGAGCCGGAGGACCAGGGCGCGTACTCGTGCGAGGCGCTGAACGTCGGGGGCTTCGTCTTCGCCGTGCCGGATGCGATCGTTGTCGTAAAGGAACGCGGCAACGTCTGTCCGAGGGGCAAATTCAATTCCGAGGCGAAAAACGCCGAGGAGTGTATCTCGTGCTTCTGCTTCGGCGTCGCCACCGAGTGCCGAAGCGCCGATCTTTTCACTTATCAGATCCCGCCGCCGTTCGACCGTCACAAGATCGTCTCGGTCGAGACCGTCTCGACGATTAAGATCCACGGCGACGTTAGCAATCAGATATCACAAATCCGCCCGCTCGGCCGGGACGGCGTTCAATTGCTAGAATCCTTCAGCAATGATCTGAACGACTACAGCATTCCCTACTTCGCGCTGCCGGAGAACTATCACGGCAGTCAATTAAAGTCCTACGGCGGCTACCTGAAATACTCGATCCGCCACAGCGGTAACGGCACGCCGAACAACGCACCCTCTGTAATCCTGAGTGGCAACAATTACATCCTGGTGCACAAAAGTGAAGACCCAACGCCGGATTACGAGACCGAGAAGACCGTCAGGTTCTTCTACGGCGATTGGTACAAGCAACAAGGAAGAGGCGAGGTTCTGGCCTCCAGGGAGGAGATTATGATGACGCTGGCGAACGTGGACAACATTCTTATAAAGTAGGCATCGAGCCCAGGATGTTACTGATCACCGAAGTACCATTAGAATAATTTTTTTTTCAATACGTTTGATGTGTTTTAGAGTGAAATACGACGACTCGCCGCAGTTGGACGTTCGTCTCACCAACATCGTTATGGACACCGCCGATGTACGAAACACCGGTCTAGGATCCGCGTCCTTCGTCGAGGAATGTCAATGTCCCACTGGTACGTACTTCCTTGACAATTAATCAGAGATATTTAAGTAGAAGAATTCTATTTCACGGATTATCTTAATACTCTTCAAGGATACACTGGTCTGTCCTGCGAGCACTGCGCGCCTGGTTATCTGAGACGCGAAAGCGGACCGTGGCTCGGGCAATGTTACAGGGACGAACCACCGTGTCCTCCGGGATATTACGGCGATCCTTCAAGGAATATTCCTTGCCAGATTTGTCCCTGCCCGCATACCAATCCGTCGAATCAGTAAGACACAAACGGGTGAAATTTACGTTAGCGATATTTGGAAACAAGGCATAATTTGTCGTATTTCAAATAGGTTCGCCCGCACGTGTCATCTTGGCTCTGACGGCCAACCCACGTGCGATTGTCCTCCCGGCTACGTTGGACGCAGGTGCGAGCAGTGTGCCACCGGTTACCAAGGGAATCCCCTTATTCCTGGAGATATGTGCGTTCCACTTCAACAATGTGATCCTAACGGCAGCCTTAGTCCTAACGCTGATCCTCATACCGGAAAGTGTCACTGCAAGGTATAGATAGTGTTGATAATTAGCGCCGTTGCTAAATGTTATGTGTAATTTTGGGGTGTCTCAAAAATCGTGCGTTTCTTCTCGATCGCACAATTTTATCCAAGTAAAGATTCCTTCCTGTAAATAAATACTTAATAATCTGTGCGAGATAAATCGCGCGATTTCCCGGATACCTCGCGTAACGATTTTTACTATTGTTCTTGCATCCATCTCTCGTGGATTTCTTTTAACTTAAAAAATGTAAGTACATTATACAGTTCTTTTATATATGTAGACCTACGCAGATCGATGTTCACAGTAGAAATGAATGCTACAACATCGCGATCGAGAAGCGCCGTCTATTCTCTAATATTTCCTCTTCCAGCAATACGCAACGGGTCTTACTTGCAACCAATGTAAGGCGAATACCTTTAATCTGGCCTCCGCAAATCAATTTGGGTGCATAGCTTGCTTCTGCATGGGCATCACCAATAGATGTGCCTCTTCTAACTGGTACAGGAACGAGGTACGACAAAGTTATCTCATTACTTATTATATAGATAGTTGCTCTAAGAAATTCCTTCCTCCACAAGAAACTGCACAAGCGAGATTTTATATTCCATATAAACTTAACATAAAATCGACTGTACTGCATAACTTCGGAAATATAAATTATCGCTTGGCATGAAAATGTAAACCAATCGTTTGTACGTTGCAGATTCGTGTGTCATTCACCAACTCGATTCGGGGCTTCTCCCTGATCGAATCCAAGAGCACTGACACGCCAGACATTGTGGAGGGAATTCATCTGAACACCATCAGCCGGGAAATAGTCTACAGCGAATTTCCCAATCGTGGTAACAATGATGTCTATTACTGGCAACTGCCCAGCATTTTCCTAGGGGATCAAATAACATCTTACGGCGGCAATCTGAAGTACACCGTCAGATACGTGCCCTCTCCGGGCGGTCAGAGTTCAAGGAATAACGCCGCGGACGTCGAACTAATCAGCGTGAGTACACACCTTCGCGAATCCTAATCCGTGTACTTAGCGATGAAGATATAATAGAATGACTTAAAATATACAGGCTAACGACATCAACTTGCTCTATTACTCTCGCGAGTCTCCCGAGCCTAACTCCCAGCAATCATTCACCGTGCCATTGCTCGAGCAATATTGGCAACGTAACGACGGAACCCAAGCGGACAGGGAGCACCTTCTAATGGCCTTAGCGGATGTACGAGCCATCAGAATCAAAGCCACTTACACGACGCACACAGATGAAGCTGCGTAAGTACTTTACACATTCCTTATATCATCATTTTACATTCTTACATTTTTAATTACAATGGTAACTATATAATAAAAAAAACGATTATCTTCTAAATTTCTTACGAAACTATAAAAATTTTTAATAGATGAATACAATTTTCGACATTTTAAAACAACAGTTGCGGATTTATTCTATACTGTATTAAATGAAATTAAAAGCGAGTTTGCTTCAAAAGATTGTAAAATCTTGAATATTATTGCGATTTATCAAACGATATATGTTTCAGGCTCTCGTTTGTGTCTTTGGACACCGCCGAGAAATACAACACAGGTAAGGCTCGTGCGGTCGAAGTTGAAGAGTGTACTTGTCCCATCGGCTACAGAGGACTTTCATGCGAGGATTGCGACGTTGGCTACACTCGGGCCATCGAGGGTCTCTACTTAGGCATCTGCGAGCCGTGCAACTGCAATAATCACTCGAATCAGTGTGACCCTGAAACTGGCACTTGCGAGGTAACAAAAGCAATTTTAATCAAGCGACAATGTTACATAATATAATTGAATTCTTTTTTGCTACTTTATTTAAGTAAAGTTCTTTTTCAAAATGCAGTTTTATCTTTTCTGTACAGTTATTTTTAAAAAATGTGGAAATGTAAAAATTTAATTAAAACTTGAAATTTTATAAAGATACGACTATAAATTTGCAAGTAAGTATTCAGAAGTATGAGATACAAAAACACTCTATAGAATTGCGCTCATCATACCACCGGCGAGTTCTGCGAGCTGTGCGAACCGGGATACGAAGGAGACGCTAACCGGGGCACACCGGACGATTGCACATACAGAAATCCAAGACCTGAACCATGCAGATGTAACGAGGCTGGTGCGCGCAGCACTTCTTGCGTCGACGCCCGATGCGAGTGCAAGAGGAACGTCGAGGGTCCAGAGTGTAATCGATGCCGCCTGTCGACATACGGATTACACGCCGAGAACATTGATGGATGCATCGAGTGTTATTGCAGCGGGGTAACTGATCAATGTCACGAGAGCACATTGTACGTACAGCAAATACCGATGTGGGTATACGACTCACATCACGGTTTTACTCTCACGGACTCGTAAGTACATGCGTTTTATTTATTTTTTTCTAGAATAGCTTTCAAAATTAATATAAATGTGAATAAATTTTAATAATCTTTTCCCGTCTTCTTCTGATAAAAATAAAATTTATGTATAATATCACATAAAACTGAATTTTTAATTGATCGATTTCACGCTCTTATATCCTTCAGGACTAGACGCGACATAATCGACGACGGCTTCGAGCTAAATGTGGCGATGAATGAAATCGGCTATCGGTATCCGGATAACAGAAACCACAGACTGTTCTGGTCGCTTCCGAGCGTCTTCACCGGTAACAAGGTGAAGAGTTACGGCGGTAACTTGACTCTGACGCAGCATATCACCGCGTATCCTGGCGCTCAGAGTTATAAGGATCAAGACATTCTACTGATTGGCAACGGCATCACATTGTACTGGACAAATCCGGTGGAACTCCAACCCGAGATTCCGCTGGTACGTAGAATCTCTCTGATGTTTTATAGCTTTACGGGAAATCGAGGAATTCAATGTGAATTAAACCAAATTTTTAGTGATTACACTTGGCAAAATATTTTTTAACCGTATAATTATTCGAATCGAATCCCTTCGCACGTGTTTAAATTGAACGCTGTTATACAATTTATCTTTTACTTTATTTTAAACGTGATGCAGCGAGCTCTATGTAATATAAATTAAATTGGAATACGAATATGTTTCGCAATTATAAAGGAGACGTGTATATCTTTCGCAGACCTATCACGTTCCGTTGAAAGAGCACGAATGGAGCCGACTGACCTCTGAAGGACCGCGCAGAGCTTCCAGGACGGACCTCATGATGGTGCTTTCCAATCTGGAGGCTATTTTGGTCCGCGCGTCCCACAGCGAGCGAATGACCGCAACATACATCAGCGACATCAGCATGGACACAGCCGTGGAGAATCAGGTCGGAAACCGACGAGCGACTCAGATCGAGGCTTGTCGTTGCCCGGCCGGCTACACGGGCACCTCCTGCGAGACCTGCGCCCGCGGTTATTACAGAGACACCAGCGACCGGACTGTCAGTTACTTGGGCGCGTGCAATCTCTGCCCGTGCAACAAGAACGAGGAGAGCTGCGAGATCAGCAGATCCGGTCATATCAAGTGCCATTGCCTGCCGGGTTACTCGGGACAGTATTGCCAAGACAGTGGTGTCGGTAAGCAGTTTCTTAGTATTTGAAATATTATATGCTGAATTGTATTAGCATTTCTGATCATTTTCGTTTGCGAATATGAATATGAGCTTGAAAAAGAAACGAGCGATAGATTATAGCGTAGAGAAATTAATTTAGGAAGTCAAGTTATCTAATGTGTTATGTTCAACTGACTTTCTGTGAACGCGAGAGCAGAATTCTTCTCGTGATTATCTTATAGTTAAGAAATGTCTTAAACTCGCCCAAGAATGGTAATAACGTCACGTTGGTCAGGTGAACTCATGGTAAGCCTAATGCCCATGAAAGGCGAAGTCGAGCCGTACTCCACGATCCAATTTACGTGCAACTATGACTATCCAGACATGTTTCACATCTATTTTAAATTGTCGTCGCTCGACGGATTTCCTGTAACTGCGCGGAGCGGCAAAATCGGCCCGATAGTGAAGACAGAGAAAGGAGCTGTCCGCACATGGTTCGTCCATATGAGACGTACTCCCTGCAACGTGGAATGTCACATCGTGAATTACCGTGGCAAAGAACTGGTCAGGATCGTGACTTCGATTACGCCAGGTTTGACGGACTACGTAGCGAGAGCTTTCGCATCTTGTCCGTCCATCGGTGACTCATGGCGAGGGAGAGCGCTCGGATCGTCATTTCGTAACCATGCCTGCGTTGTCGTCGGGTCTTCATCGTAGATCATCATCGTAGATCGTCACCAAGTCTGGTGAAGGCACTTCCTTGGATTGTAGTTGTTATCACAATTCCATAGTTTTTCTTTCGCAAGAGCAGTACGTGCGGGAAAGCTTGGCTTTGTTCTCTGGTACATGGCACTCAGTATCATGGGCGTCCTGTCGATGTGTACCGTAAAATGTGTGTACCGTAGCAATTAATACAAGTCATTCCTCGAAATAACCGTCATTGTAATGATGTCTCGTCAAAATGTGATGGTGGTTGCATTCCTGTGTCACGGACAAATGTCGCTTATTCATTGCAGTGTATTCGCAGATTTGCAAGATTCAGTAATCGTCCATGTAGAAAAAAGTGTGAAAGAAAATCATCGCGTTCGCTTTCAAAAAGTTTTCCTTTCATTTCCCTGACAGTTGAAGAACCGCATACCACTACGCCGAGTCCAGTATCTCCACCGAGGATCATAGTTTACATACAGGAGCCGGAATTCCAGATCGTCCACACTGGAAATACCGTCCGATATCATTGCACAGGCAGATCGAGAGATAGCGTAAGTCTTTCATTGACTTTTGATTTATAAAATCTTTTTATGGACGTAATTACAAGCCATCCTTTATTTATGGTTGAAAATAGGAGTCGGTACACATCAGATGGGAGAAAGAAGGTGGCCAATTACCGCCTGACAGAAGCGTAGATGACTCGTACGGATTGTTGGTCATTAGAGACGTGAAGGTATCTGACAGCGGTATATACGTCTGCCAAGTGAGCGATGGAATAAATATCGGGTATAAGAAAGTCTCGCTGACTGTTGGAGGTATGTTTAATTGTAATTGCATAGAGTTCAATGTAATCTCGTATTCTTCGGCATTATGGGTTGGAGAATAGATTAACAAATCAACATTGCGTATTTAATTCTTACACATTGTACTATTGGACGCAGCATTTCCAAAGCACTTGCTGGAAATACCAGGTACAAATCGTAACCGTGTCAAGTTGTTCGCGAAACAGAGTGTAATTTTACATATCCTTCTTTAAGGAGCCAGTCCGGTGGAGCCTAAAGCCGTTATTAGTCCATCGTATCAGCAAGTGAGGGAAGGCGAACCGGTTGAGTTCCGCTGCGAAGCCACTGGTAATCCGCCACCCCAATTGGACTGGATGCGAGTGCACGGAAGCATGAGTCCAGAGGCGACATTCTACAACGGCGTGTGGAGTCTTCCAGCCGCATCGAAGAACGACGCAGCCGAGTACAAATGTGTCGCTAGGAACAACGTCGGCACAGACGAGAAGACGACGATCTTATACGTTCAAGGTACAGTCAAAATATTGATGTATCTCAAAACTATTTTACAGAGTTATTTTTAAACGCTAACGCTAATTTAATAATATGAAACGGAAACCTACGGCTTACGCACGCATGCCTTGTTCTTGAAGTTATTTGTTTTGTGTTACAGACAATCCTAACAAACCGCCGCCTCAAGGCTTGCCGCCGACCATAACTCCGTCCGAGTGGTCCGGAACCAGCGAAGATGTCGTCAGACTGGTTTGCACGCCGTCTCAACATGCAAACGTCACCTGGACGAGGTCCGGCGGATTGCCGCTGCCTTATACCGCCAGTCAGCGCGACGGGGTCTTAACGATCATCAATCCCACCTCCAGCGATTCCGGCATATACGTGTGCACCGCGACGAGCGTTCGTGGAACGGAGACGAGCACCACCGCTAGGATTACGATTACGTCCCACAGAGAACCACCGACGATCAAGGTCAGGCCGGAACGGCAAGAAGTGTCACAGGGCACAGTGGCAGAGGTGCGATGCATTACCAGCGGAGAGCCAGGTCTACAGGTGAAATGGAGCAAGTACACGGAAACGATGAGTCCTCGTGTCCAGCAAGTAGGGGACACGCTCAGGATTATTAATGTCCAGATCTCCGACCGTGGAGTGTACATCTGCCGGGTTGGCAGCCCCACGGGCAGTTACGAGGCCAGTGCCATCATCGAAGTTGAACGTAAGCTCGTAATGTGACACTAAAAAGAAAAACTCGCCTCCGAATTTTCTATATATTGGTCATTCTTATTCGGATGACACTCAAAGCAAAAAAGCATTTTAAAATATTTGGACAAAATAAATTTTTATTCTCACAATTGCACGAAAACTCAAGCGCGATATCAATCGAGAAAGAATACACATTCATAGATAATGCAATCGGCAACTGATTTCTCGTAATAGAAATTCATTTTTATTCCAATCCCTCTTTATTATTTCAAATTCTGCAAAAGCGAATCATCTGTTTATTGCAGCTCGCGAGGCTCCAATTTTAGAGCTGTATCCACAAGATGTACAAACGGTCATCCTCGGCGGTTCCGCTGATCTTCAATGTCGCGCGAAGGCCGGCTTCCCGGTACCCGAATTGCAATGGTCCCGCCAAGACAATCGACCATTCGCTTCCAACGTCGAGCAGCTTCCTGGCGGACTTCTCAGACTGTCGAACATCACGGCGAACGACGGCGGTGCTTACATCTGTTCCGCGTCAAACGAAGTCGGCTCGACGTCGGTCATCGCGCACATCGAGGTGCAGTCCATGCCTGTGATCACCATCACTCCGAAACATGGTATCTTGACTGTTAAACGTGGAAGTCGAGTCCGTTTAATGTGCAGCGCGAGCGGTCATCCGCAACCCAATGTAGCTTGGAGCAAACACATGAACGGAATAACTATACAGTAAGTTAACTTTATTATCGTTGCGCGATGTTGTAGACCTGCTAGAATTATCGTAACAACTGTAGAAATTAATTTGCAATTATTTTAACAAGTAAATTTAAAAGTAAAACCCTACATTATTAAAATATAAATTCTGTAAGGTCTGAGCAGTGGAAAAATTTTATTGCGCTATACGTAAATTATGGCGTTACATGTTTAAAAATTAAATCTGAACTACAGTTGACTTGATTCCAACAATTAGAATTATTGTTTTAAGTGTTACATAATAATTTCATGATATTGTCATGATTTACAGTGAGTATAGCAGAACAGCGGCTACTCCCTTGAGCGCCGTTTACGAAATATTCTCCGTATCATCCGACGACGAAGGCTCCTACACTTGCCAAGCCACGAACCCCGTAGGAATAGCCGAAGAGCGTGTCCAGATCCGCATCGAGGACGACGATGATGTGCCATGCACTGGCGACAGAGGCGATATTCCGTGCGACGATCGACAGCAGCCGCAACCTGATGTGTGTATTACAATTCTGTTGCCGTACCTTTAATGTGTGATACACAATAGGGATATGTTTTTGATAAAAACTGATTTGCAGAGAGACCCGAACCAAACAGGAGGAGGCGTACTGATTCCCAAAGACTACTTGAGAATTCCGAACGGCGGCAAAGTGGAGATGCGTTGTCAGGTCTTTGGCCCGGATGGAGCCCACATCTATCTAGATTGGAAGAGAAGCGATCATCGCTCCCTTCCGGAAGGCAGCACGGTGCTCAATGGAGTACTCAGTATTCCGACCGTTGACACGAACGCGGCCGGAGAATACATCTGCTTGGGCTTGGATCCTGCCGGCGCCGTACTCTTCCGAGCGAAATCTCATCTTGAAATTATATGTGAGTGACACAAACGAAATGCATTAAATTAATTATAGAACTACAAGATTTAAATTTACAAAATAAATTTGAGAGTAACAGCTTTTCCTCGACAGTTTCCTTAACGGGAACTGCATTAACTTTTTTTGTTCGATTTCTTTTTCTAGCTCCGCCGAGAATCGAATTAAATCCAACACGTCAAACAGTGGGACCTGGAGAAAATCCATCCATAATTTGCACCGCCACAGGAGACGAACCCCTACATATTGAGTGGGAGGCTATAGGTCGCCCGTTGCCATATTCTGTATCGCACAACGGCGGCATCCTGCAATTCCATGGTATCACCTATTCCGACGCTGGCAAATATGTGTGCAAAGCAACGAATGCAGCAGGAACGGCGGACGCGGTAGCAGAAGTTTTAGTCAATGGTTGGTTGATAAGTAATTAAATTTTTTTTAATTTGCAGTATATAAAATCTTCCATTTCCTTTTAAGTATAATAACATTTGGACATTCAAAAAAATATTCAAAATTCATTGAAAGAAAAATGTAAGGAAGGAATATATGTATAATGCAATTACATGTTTTATGTTTTTTTTGTACATTAGGCATCTTGTGTATAAAAAATATAAATTTTTGCGTAATAAAGTGCAATGTGATTTCTTAGTATTTGCTAAAACAATATAAGTATCCGTCATGTATAATGCACTATGTGTTTAATAAATATTTGGGACCCGGAAAGCTAATTGACATTCACGATTTGCAGAACATTCTTACGATAATGCAAGGATCCGCGCTGAACAAAGAGATGTGGTAACTTACGCCGGCAATTCCGTGCGCTTACGTTGCGAGATGCGCGAACGTGCGATGATCCATTGGAGCCGAGATGGGCAACCCTTGCCGGCCAACGCGCGAATCGGAGAAGATTACTTAGAGCTGGTGCAAGTGAAACCGGAGGATAGCGGAAAATACATCTGCCAGGTCCACACGAGCCGCGGCGTATCCAGCGATTATATTAATTTCAATGTTTCTCGTAAGTTTCGCCTTTCTTTTCACTAAGTCCCGGTCGTTTCAGCATCACTTCATAGATTTTTGCTTTCATCCGAATGCATCTATTGAAGATCGCAGTACACACGCTGAAGGAGTGTTTCGCCTGTTAAGAAATCTTAATTTTTGCCTTTAATCCTTTCGGGATGTTGCAATCTACAAATGAGAAATGTTGCCATTACTCCGACATTAATCCCGAGAGGGTTAATTCACAAACTGCTTTTTTTTACAAAATACTTTGCTATTCTTGAGTGATTTTTCACCGAAGGACATTTTAGACTGGTCCATCTGAAGATTTCAACTTCTCATTTGGAACACGACCGGTATAAAACTGCCGATTCCACGTTTGTCTTAAGAAAAGAAATAATCAGCACATAACTTACTTATATCGAAACTTTTAATGGATAAATGATGATACAAATATCCAAGTAATTGAGAGACTAAAAATATTAAGTCGGTTTTTTAATACTAATCCAACGCATCACTCACGTATCACTAACAAGCGCGCAGCAGATTGCTCTCAAGCAACACAAATAGCAAAAGACATCATGGATACATTAGAGAAGTGTCCAATATTCTTTCCGAAGTTTCTTGAACTTTTTGTATTGTTTGAGCTGTTAACGAGATCATACATAAATATATATATTTATTTATTACAAACGTGGTTTCATGAACGTCTTCACAAGTTCAGGTTTTTTTACAAGACTCGCGTTATGATTTAGTAGTTAATTTGCTTGCGGATTGCATGCCAGTGTACCGATCGCAGTGCAGGCACTGGGAGTATCAATGCAGAAGCCTACAATGCATTCCGATGGAAAACTTTTGCGACGGCTATGTTCAGTGCAACGACGGTACTGACGAACGCTTCTGCCGCAACGCGCGCTATCGCCAATATCTTCAGAGACGACGCGGTTTGTTTTGAGATATATGTGTGTCGTGTGACGTCCCGTAGTTCTCCTACTTGTAGTGAACTGTCCTTTATATTCTTGCTTACTGTACGAGTCTATGAGGTAAGGATACGGATTAGGGTGGAAGTTTCTTGGCCGAGACCAGACTCGGGTAATGATAGACAAGCGAAATAAGATCCTAAAGTGTTTCCGGCCAGTTATCGTTTTTTGAAACGCAAAAATTCGGCGCGAAAAAAGTGCACGCCACCCGTATCCCATCCTTGTCAGCAGCATATACAATTATGTGTAAATCAACATATACTTAAGACCTCTGAGACCCTAGTTCGAAGCTACTTTTCGCTAGAACTCTTGTACCAAATAGATCTTTATATAATTCTTTTGCATCTCCAAGTGTGCTAATATTACTTCAACGGGGAAAAATTTTTTCTATGTACATTCTCTGCGATCTTATTTTTCTATTTACTCAATTTTTTCACAACAAATTTCAAGCGTGGTAAAACGAACTCAGGTACATCGGATACATCGAATAGATCACTGCGGCCCGATCTCGCGGTTTATTTTAGAAATCAAGCGAAGATTATAATTTCTTCGCGACGATGTGCAGAACAGAATATATATATATATATATATATATTTTCCCAATTTGACAGTCAGTCTTAACGTGTGGCCAATATGTATAATTCGATTCTAGCTGCTGCGGTGCCTTCAATAAGCATCGAGGTGTCCCAAGATCCAATAAACATCGGCGATACGGTCGACATACATTGCACATACGCTGGAACACGCAGTCCACGTTATCGTTGGACGAGACCGAATCACGTCAGCCTGCCAATAAATGCTCAAGAGTACGGCAATATCTTGAGATTAACTAATGTAGCCGTTAGCGACAGCGGGCCCTACAGGTGCATAGTAGACACGCCCGAAGGTGTACTCGAAAAGGACTTCAATCTGATCGTCCACGGTAATTAACAGACATATAACAAATAACGATAGATATATATACAGCAAATACATAGATAAAGTATTCACATAGAATATTACATCCATGCGTATATAAAAATATTTTCTATAAAATATCTCTTTTTTTTTGTCAATGCTTACTCAAATTGCATACGTTTTATGTAAGTATAAAGCCGGCGAACAATTAAGTTTATCGCAAAAATATTTGTGGACAAAGGATTTTACGACTTTCCAGGTGGAATCCTCGATGAACCAGCGATTGAAACGAAATTCGCGCCATATGGGTCACGTCTGGAGATGGATTGCCGTCTGGATCTCGATCCGCCAATACAGTTCCAGTGGAGTAAGCTTGGTGGACTTCTGCCACGTGATAACCATATTTCTGAGGTACATAAAATTCACGCTTATTATTTCTATCAAATCAGCTCTTGTATAATAGTTACATAGCTTAATGAAATATTGCGTGCTATTCGATAATTTGA
This sequence comes from Vollenhovia emeryi, assembly GCF_000949405.1. Lineage (NCBI taxonomy): Eukaryota > Metazoa > Arthropoda > Insecta > Hymenoptera > Formicidae > Vollenhovia > Vollenhovia emeryi. The sequence goes on from NW_011967129.1 coordinate 559,024, forward strand.
TATATATTTTTTATTTTGCAGAACAAATTAAAGTTGAGTAATGTAAAAGCCGAAGACGCTGGAACATACATTTGCGTAGGAAATAATGGAGAAACACGTGTCGAGGTGCCTACGGTGCTGGTTGTAACAGGAGTCGTGCCTAATTTTAGTCAGGCACCCGAAAGCTACATCGCTTTCCCGCCACTACCCGATTCCTATCTTAAGTTCAACATCGAAATCTCTTTCAAACCAGAAAGTTACGACGGCATTTTATTATACAACGACGAGTCAGGCCAGGGCAGTGGCGACTTTATCATGCTGTCTCTAAATAATGGATACCCGCAATTCAAGTAAGTAAAAGATCTTGTGAAATACGCACGTGCACACAAGTGCCGCATGTTATTCTAAACGCGCGTATTAACACCACGAATTACTTAATAGATTCGATCTCGGCTCCGGAATAGCTGTTATTAGCGCGAATAACTCTGTTATTCTGAGCGAGTGGAACACCATCAAGATCCAACGCAATCGAAAGGAGGGTACGATGCTGGTGAACGGCAAGGGCCCTTACAAGGTGCTCGCTTCGGGCAGACGCCAAGGTCTCGACCTCAAAGAGCCCCTTTACATCGGCGGAGTGCCCAGCGGCGGCACAATCAACCCACAGGCTGGGGCGAACACAGGTTTCGTCGGATGCATCAGCCGACTAGTCCTCGGGGAGAAACAGGTCGATCTGATCGGCGATCAGACCGAGAGCGCGGGCATCACGACCTGCGAGACCTGCGCCGAGAATCCCTGCAACAATGGTGGTGTATGTCAGGAAGCGGCCACAAAGAACGGCTACACATGCCTGTGCCGAGACGGTTTCAGCGGCAAGCACTGCGACAACGTCGGGCAATCCTGTTACCCAGGTATTTTATATAATTTGACATTTTAATTTATACTTTTGTCCTTGTTATAGATACAGTGATATCTGTCAGTTTTAATTACCGTCTATTTTGTAATACTTATAATTATACATTTACTGACCTTAAGATTAAGAATAAATTCATTTATTAATTCTTACATCTAAAATTAATTGCGTGCATAACACGCGTAGGCTTCCTATTTCTAAAAGTAAAAAGCTTCAATATTTTATTCGTCCAATTTAAAGTCTCGAAGCACTCATATTAAACGAATTGAATAATGTCAGGTGCTTGCGGAGAAGGTAAATGCGTCGACAAAGAAGTCGGCTTCGATTGTTATTGCCCGATCGGGAAGACAGGATCAAGATGTGAACATTCGGTGAACATCTACGACCCGGCTTTCCATAATGATAGAGCTTTCATCGCTCACGAGACTCCAAAGGCTCTTAGACGGTGAGTACCGCCGCCCCATCTAACGCACGTGCATGAACTATTTCTTAATGAATTGCATTGTTAGTCAATGTTAGAAATGCACATAATAGAACATATTATCATAGATTGCGTCTCATATATCTATTTTATTTTGATTTTTCTGAAGTAATCGTTTTTACATAGTTCACCCGTGAAAAATGAGTGAATAAAACAAAAGAAATAATACATTCTGCAAAATTATTATTTTTAATATTGTAAATTAGGAAGGTACCGAATGTAAGTGTAAAAAAAAGAATGGTTAGAAATGAATTTTAATTAATAAACTTCGTGCCCTTGTTTGAGAGAAATCTTCGAAACACGAAAAGTTCTATATAGGATTGTTATAAATGTAAAGATAAATATTATAGAAATGTATCTTCACGCCTTTGACGAACTAACAGACTCAATTATAATTGGAATATAGGTACTAATCTCATTGCCAGTGCACATGAGCATCCTCAAGCATCCTAATTACTAAAATTCTTTTCAGGGAAAGAGAGAGTTCGACCACTACACACAGTCGATCACGATTACGCAACGCACAAGTTAGGAACCCACGATCAAGGCCACATCACCACAATAATTTGCACCACACAAAACATTAGCTAGACCTAGCACCAATTTTACGCACTTAGAGAATCATTACTTATCCAATCACAGCAATAATGAACTTCTCCTTCCGCAGATGTAATAAATCACCATGCATAATGAACTACTTAAAGTTTTCAAGATACGTTTATGTCGAAGAAACGTATCTTTTACGTAATTTTTCACTGCCTTTTTCTTTCTTTATTTGACACGCGATGGTTGTATAGGGGGGAAAAAAAAGAATAAGCAATGAGTTCTTAACAGGTACTTTGTGCAACGAGCCTGCATAGTGCGTAGTTCCTTGTAATGGACATCACGGTGCTGTAATGTTAGAACAACAGTCAATTTACGAATTAGTAATTAATATGTTTTGTACAGCTTCTTAATTAATACACTTAACGCGTTACTTTAGTCATTATTAATTATTAAAAGTAATACGTGAAGTCACTGCCAAATCAGTCGCATTTAACAGTTAGTCCCCACTCAAGCTTAGAAAACGTCAAAGTCATAGCATCCACATACGTGTATATGACAGTTATATATGACAGCATATGTAAAATGTTTGTACTTATATATCTAAGAATCTATATATATATAAATATTAAAAGAAAAAGATATTTCACGTACGAGTGATCGTTTATATACTCAGCGAACTCATGCTATACGAATAAATATTTTTCAAGCAAATAAACAGAATTTAATATAAGTTACATACTTTAGTTTAAGTCAATGTTTCATACGATTTCATCACCTTGCATGTCGTAAAATGCTAAAAAGATATAAGACGAAGAGGTAAGTTTTAAGACAAAAACATTACTCATATATTTGTTTTGATAGCGTTGCTTAATTAAATGAGCTTCTCGTATATTTTCCCGTACACATGTGTATATGTAAACCTTTCGTTTCCCACGTTCTTCTCAACCCTTTTGCACGCGTGCAAGTTATAACGCACTTAGTTGCCACTAAACTAATTCTAATTAGCTTTTTTTTCATGCAAAGTATAAGACAAAGAAATACGAGACATTCTCATACAAATATTTTACGCATAAGAAAGATAAAATGTAAAAGTGTGCAGATTGAGTTTTATAAAAGTAAACTAGACGATGAATTAACACGCCACATACGTAGCTTCAAATCTTCTGACAATGTAAAATAATACGATTTCTTTATTTGTCCCATGCCGACTTTTTAGGCTTAAGGTAGCCATGAGTTTTAAACCTGCGGACACTGGGGACGGGATCTTGATGTATAGCTCTCACAGTGACGAGGGCCTCGGGGATTTTGCAGCGCTCGTAATAAAGGACAGACACGTCGAGTTTCGCTTCGATATCGGCTCCGGATTAACGACAGTACAATCGCCGTACGTCGTACAACCCGATGTATGGACGTCCATCGTGGTGAATCGAGATTTCAAGGATGCGAAATTGTCGGTGAACAGGGAACCGTTTGTGGAAGGCAAGTCACTCGGGGCTGCGAGAACCATGAATCTGAATACGCCTCTTTACATCGGAGGGGTAGATCACAGAAGGATTACGATCAATCGGAACGTCGGTGTCGATCGCAGCTTCCGTGGTTGCATAAGCCAAGTAAGCAACATTATTAATTTTATACGACACATGTACAAGACTTAACAATTATTTAATAACAAATTTTCCATAAAATTTAGGAGCAGTTAGCATTTTTATTAGCGTAAACAAAGTAAGAGGCTTCTTTTATTTTGATATTCGACACTTACTATAATATCTCGTTGTTTTAACTAATCAAATCAAAGAGAACTAAATCTCTGTGAAATCTTTTAAAATTTATAAAGAACAACGTATTATAATAATTAAAAATTCCATCGCGATAAAGGAGGAGAAACTCCATTTAATGGATATTTGTTGATTTATGTTACAGCTCGAGGTTTCGTCGGTCAGTTTGGACATAGTGAAGTCATCGATCGACGCGGCCAACATCGAGGATTGTTCAGAACCTCATCCAAATTGGACGATCCATACCACTCCGGCGTCCACGCAGCCACCAACAACATCGTACGACCCTTGTGCATCGAATCCTTGCATCCACGGCCAGTGTCAAAGTCTAAGCGATGACTATTCGTGTGTATGCGAATACGGATACGCGGGCCGGAACTGCGAGAAGATGCAGAAGCAATGCGAATTTCTCACCCCGTGTAGAAACGGCGGTACCTGCACGGATCTCCATGAGTCTTACAAGTGCGATTGTCGCCTCGGTTACAACGGGCAAAATTGCGAAAAGCGTGAGTGCAAAGTGTACATACTATTCATATCTAAATTACAATCTACTGTGTAGACAAAAATTATTTCTCGCGACGTTTACATAGACACGTTTAGACACATTTCAAATAATATAATAATTAAAAAATATTTAAATATGTGTAATCATACATATTATATGATAATATGTATATTATATATTAAATATTAAAGATATATACTTTAGAGAGAGAGAGAGAGAGACATAATAATTTAAAGATATAAATTAATAAATTAATGAACGATTTAATTGCGAGTAATATGATTATATATATTTGCAGTGGCAGAGATAACGTATGATGTTGCCTTCAGAGGAGATGGTTGGCTAGAACTAGACAGATCTGTCATGACGCACGAAGAAGAGCGTGAGGTTTTAGGTCTCGAGATCAGCACTAATAAAAGCCACGGACTGATCATGTGGCACGGTCAAACACCGAATGATCTAAATCCCGATGATTACATTGCTGTTGCTGTAGTAGATGGGTAAGCGATATACACGCAGTATAAGATAAAATTATCCTGCTGTTCTTGTCTTAAGATATTGATGAATCTTTGAACAGTAATATCATTTTGTGGGTTTTTTTTTGGCAGGTACGTGGAGTATCAATACAACTTGGGCTCTGGTCCCGCTGTGATTCGCGTTACTGCCCAGCGCGTGGATGATGGGGAACGACACAGGATAATCCTGAAACGTCAAGGAAGCGACGGCAGCATCGAATTAAACGGCGAGCACACCGAGAGCGGTGTCAGCGACGGGCTTCAGCAGATCCTGAGCGCGAGGGGTAGCGTTTACTTGGGCGGCTTACCGGACTACGCGATGACTTACGGCAGATATCACGACGGATTCTCCGGTTGCATTTACACACTGGAGGTGCAGGACTCAGGGGCTATCGATATCGGCGAAAAGGCCATCAGAGGAGTAAACGTTTCACCGTGCACCAGGTAAATACTTTGCGATTTTAAGAAGAATCCTTTCTCCAAGTCTGCAATTTCGCGGTACCTGTCATGTTAAGCCGCTTCAACCGTGTGAGGTCGATTCTTTCTCTCACGGATCTTCAGATTTTTTCATTAATAAATTTTTTAAGACTTAAATTATATTAACAAACTTGATTACTTGATTCAACAAACGGCGCAATGTCTTTACAAGTATACGATCTTCAATTACTTCGAGCCGGTAATCTAATGAATTGTAGGAATTAATCGAACAATATTGACTGTTAAAATAACTATGTACGGTAAGATAATGTCTGAAATGATTAATCTCATTGGATATTTCCTCGCATGCTGCTCAGAGTAAGATGGATACCGTCTTCGCTGGTGTTCACGGATGCGGATGCGGACACATTCGATGATTTCGTACCACCGCCGCCGGTGAACATTATTCACCCAAAACCCGCGTCCAATCTCGCCGCGTACGACATGACAAGTTACTCGTTATTAATTCTACTTCAAAATCTCATCGCTTTGACTAGGGATATTAAGGAGCAAAGTGTACTTTTCACATTGTTATGCGTAGACGCAGTTAACGTTCTCAACGGCTTGTTGAGCTAAATAAGTAGAACATTAGCGAGCTCACTTGTCGGGGATACACATTTGCCTTTAGACCAAATCGTTATTCAATCGTTATCAGGTCGGGCTACGAATGTACAGTACTTCAAAGGGCGTGTGTATTTCTGCGAGTTCTTGCATACGATTGTACAGTTAATAAATTTGTAAATTATTTAATGCTTAACACACCGACGGAGATAACACGGCGAAAACTACGGTATGTCACTTCTCCAGCCTTCCAGACTTTCTTCCGTTACAAATACTCGATGTTCAATTATTACTTCGTATGACATTATGTATGTAACTTGTCACTAAATATCTGTCAATCTTACGTGGCTCTTTTTCATTTTACAGTGATCGAACTGATAGACTTCCCACACGTGGTGACCTCGAGAGATACTGAAGAGAAAATCTGCATTTGCATCTTGAAGAATGTACCGTGAATGTACCATTGACGAGCGATATTGTTAATGTGAATGCCGCGTTTAAATACAAATATATACGTTAAATTTTTCATACATACCTAATATTTTGAGGAGGACGCTAGAAGTATAAAGGATCAAAAGCAAATCTGTTGTTACAGCTAATCAAACGTTGTCAGAACATTGTGTAACATAAAGGTGCAACTTTTCGATTTGGTTTGACGGGACATCCTGTATATGCGCAAAAATCGAAAAGTGAAACGTATTTAAAATACATGTATTTCTTTAATGATTCATTATGAACGACTTGAGGTAACATGTGAAAGATACGAAAGTAACTATTGCTAAGCGAGCAACAGAACAATTTTATATCCATAGATATACAGAGTCTACCTGCACTAATATATTGCTATCGATATTTTATAATTAAAATAACTATAACGTTTTATACCGCTTTATTTGTACAAAAAGAGATAGATACATTCAATTCGCAAATAACGAATCGTTATTTTAAAAGCGACAGAAAATTTATGCATCATTGTCATCTACAATCCATCACTCACTATCAGTTGCAATGTAAATACGGACGTAGCGATTAAGCTTCTCAATTATCATGTCTTTCCCCGTCTCTCCTTAGGTCTGTTTCTTATAATCAAGCTTTGCGGTATCTTATTTTTGCGAATCAGCTGGACGACTTCGAGCAGCTGATACGGTGACTGATACGAGAGGAAAGATGAAGTTGACGATAAAGTACATAGTTATATAATTTTTCACTGCCATGTGCTGAGTTATTCATATTTAAAATATGACAAGGTCCTGCGCCGTAGAAGGGACAGATATTATTCACTGGCGTATGAGTGTAATCAAAGCTTTAAGACTTTGATATATCTCCCATTATATTACCGAAAAGACAATAAATTCTCGTCATAGCCAATGCCATTTCATTGGAGAAACGATAAACGACTTTTTAACGATGTTAGATATTGCATTTTTGCACGTTGAAAAGAGAATGCACATTTGTATATTTATAATGCGAAACACATAAGTTTTACGGACATTACTCTCCCCCCCCCCCCCCCCATTGACGTCGGCTATTAATCTCTGAAAAGCAAGATCCTTGAAGCAAAACGCGTACATCAATAATCAAAGAGAGTTGATGAACTGTTGATTCTTCGAATCCAGATTGCACTCATACCATGATGAATACTTATCATTTATCGTATACATATACATATGTAGGTGCTTAAATGTGATTTTTAATACGAGGGAATAACAGGTGAATTAATCAAGGATTGATAAACAAATGATGAATGAGTAACTGACAGCATCATCGAACGTACGTACGTTTTTTTATTAAACAAATTTTAATCAGTCTGCGTGATATATGAAACGAAGAAAGTTACGTATGAGAGAGAGCGGTAGGCATAAGGATGGCATAAAAGAATCGTGTGTGTTGCTACATATATAAAATTTATATCAAATAGATTACGAGAGATTCGCGTATAAAGTAAACAGTAATTAGCACTCTCTATATTCGAGACCTTGTGAAAGTAAAACGTACAATTCGATAATAATAATAATTGTTCGGCCATCAAGATATATCGTATATCTGCACACGTAGATTATTCCAGATATCGGTTCAAGTGCAATATCTGCAATAAAGCAATTACTTTACTATATTTTCAAACGATTGAAACAATTAATTTTAGTCTTTCCAAGCCACTGGACTATATTAGATATAGTTGTAGACACAATGTTTTCATATCGGTAAAACTTCTCGGATAATTAACCGTCGATTAAATACGTTTTCCGTGTGTCTATTTTATAAGTTTACATGATAAAAATTAGACTATATTCATAGTATAATTATTACAAATATACGAGAGAAATTTGCAGCCAATGCATTCTTCTGAACCTTTTTTTGTTCTTCACATTTTCTCATTAATATTTACTTCGTCAAGAAGTATTGTTTAAATTGTACAAAATGCTATATTTTTCAATGATCTTTACATATAACGTACCGCAGTATGTGCGCTATCGATATATAATGTTTCGTTAGTATGTTCTTTACGGTATATAATCAGATTAATCAGCCAAACCATTGCGCGCGACGAAAGGGAAAAGTATCACTGAACGAGATTCTACAGATTGCCTTTAGATATTATTTGAGGAATGAGATACCGAGATAATGTATCATAGCCCCCGTGGAATTTTCTACGATCGCTACGATTCTATTATAACACTGTAAATGATCATGTACAGAAGAAACCGATGCATATACCTGTATATTATATTCTAACACACTTCAACCGTACACTCCGACATCGAATGAACGCTTTTGGATGTTCATGCAAACGTTAGTTACATAATACTGTAATATGTACGTATATTGCATTATATGTACAGGGTGCAATCACAAATATTCCGGTCTGAAATGCCTTCTTCACGCAATTGCGGCGCTCGGATGAATAATGTCAGTGGCATCCTAATTAGAACACTTCAATTAGCAGCGATATTTCAGGTGGTAATAGCTAATATTGCTCCGCCCTGTATATAAAATCACTACTGAAAGTATCTACCGTAATACATAAACATAAATGTAGTCTATTGTTACATAATAATTCTTCAAAGAAAATGAGACAATAAATTATAATTTTGCTAACAAACTATATATTGCCATTACTCTAGTGAAATTGGAATTTCTCCATCCACGAAATTTCCAATTTCTACTTTAGGTCAAGCTTAGTCCTAACGGGAATCTGCAGGAAATACACAAGAGCGAGAATCGTGTTAGTAAAAATTTATTTACATGGCTTTACAAAATTCATTTATTACTATTCTTTTATTTCATATACTAGCATATACATTGTAATTGTTAAGTAACAACTGTTACGCTAAACCTGAGCTATCCATGCTTCTCTAAGAATGTTGAAAAAATATAATTTACTAGACAAGTAAATGTGTAAATTGGCATTAAGTATACATATGTACAATAACTATATATCACAATTAAAATTACTTAAGTATTGAAGACAAAACGGGTCGGTGATGATTCACTCTTTTTTTTTCAAAATTATGTATACGCGAAAAGCTCTAAATTTTCCTACCTATGCTTATCTAATTGTTTTCTACGAACATATAAAAATGTTGCTTTTTATTTGTCAGAGGCGGATCCTACAAAACGGGACTACAACACTGTAGGGTGCTATGAGTTAATCTTATATCCAGAAATGAATGGAAGCCCTGTACCTACTCTTTCTTGATACTTGACGTAGTCGTCGCCAAAGAAATTCAATAATGTTATTTCTTCAATCAGAATGCGATCGTGGAAAAAACTCCACGACATCAGCGCGTACGCAAAAAGGCATAGTGGGTTCTGAAGTATTAGCTGCAACAAGAATTTGTGAAACGTCATTTGGCAATGCGACAAAAGTGCGGGGGACCAAGTGCCCGCTTGTTAAGAGGAGAATTCGTGATATTCCACCTGCGTGCCTATCGACCAGTAGAACCACCCCACGTAACTGGGATGCCTGCAGAGATTGTACACGCCGTGCGTGACGAGCTCGTGATTGTCGCTCTTCTCGCTTTGCACGACATGATTAAAATTGTGCTTCGCAGTGCACATCGCCAGCTTCCTCAACATCTCGCCGGAAATGCAGAGCATCAGGCCGAGGTAGGACACGACGGAGGGCATTTTCATCCCGTTGAAATAATGCCTCTCTATGAGAAACTCTATCCAACTGAGGCACGCCGCTATCCCGTACGCTACGCTATGATTGAGGATGAAACTGTCGATTGACAGCATAGCTGGATTTGTCCATGCTATGGCTAGAAATTCCGAATAATGGAAACTCGCCAACACCGTCCAATAGATACCAAACAACTGCCATGACGGTGGAGCATTAATTGATACCAGTATACCAATCCCAAATACATATCCAAGAAACAATGCTCTGACGGCTACCTGCAGAGAGAAGGAAAAAAAAGAGGAAATACCGTCGGTATAATAAATCAGTGTGTGAAATCACGTGTAACATTCAAGACACGATGTAATATGGATAGTGCGACTTACTTGATAAGCAAAACCGCGAAGTGCCAGCAACGCGAGTACATTGATCGAAACGTATTGCACGGCATGTAGCGACCAAATATTCGTAAAGTACGCGGCATAAATATTGAATCCTAACCTGCACTGCAGCTCAGGAGAGAGCGAGATTAAAGCCGCCGCGATAAAACAGAATAAGCTGACGGCTCCATCGCGACACAGCATCTTTCAGATTTCCTTTACGTGAGACTCTATCCTCGGCGCGACAAATAATAGTCACGATAAACAATTTGACATATCTGACCCGTCGACGAATCCTCGATTGCTCGCAGCTTCATTTACTTCTCGCGCATTCTTTACAGGAGTTTCAATTTTGCGCTCTTCACCGGCAGCAGTACGCGGTCTCGCGGCCGGGTCGGTTGCGAGAAAGAAGAAATCAAATTTGTTTCAAGAAAGCAACGCAAGTGAAATCAATCAAAACTTATCGAACCGCCCTGGAGGTCCAACGTCCAAACACTCCAAACTATAAACCCCCCCCCCCCCCATACCAAGTGGAGACTTTTTTATCGGCAGTGCTTGAAAATGGATGAAGCAGAATAGTTCCAAAAATGGAAAAGGCATAAAGCGCTGGTATCAGTCGAGCGAAAACGGTAAACAGGGGGTGCTTTCGCGACTTAGATCAAAATAATCCGGATCAAAATGATCCGTGCTACGATTGGTCAAATTTGAAATTTCGTAGCGTCACATTGAAATTTTATTCAATGAAATTCCAGATTCGACCAATCGTAGCACGGAACATTTTGACCTACGTCGCGAAAGCACCCCAGGTTTCTCCCTGTATGTACTTAATGGGA
>NW_011967130.1:0-134391 GCF_000949405.1 Vollenhovia emeryi
AATTCATTCGAGCACCTAATTCCTTTATATCTTTGTAACGGACTTTACCACGCGGCGCGCGCGCTCTCCTGACAAATTATTTATTTTCTAAGGCTATTTGTTAAATATTGCAGGTTTATTTGTGGTTATCGTAAAGCACCTAATTAGCACTTAATTCTGGTGTATTAATTTTGTATGTAGGGTCACTCCATCTATTTTTTGGGGTATGGGGGGTTGCAGCTTAATGGCAAGCTGGACCCCCCCATTTTTTACGTAATTTCCTGCTAAACGGTTTGAGCACTAAAATTCGGACTGCGGCACTAAAATAGCACCTAAATAGCACTAAATTTTTGACCTAGTGCGAACTTGATTTGCGCTGGTGGGGGGTCCAGGTTAATAAGGGTTAAAAAATGACGCGTATCTCTGAATTGAGTCGCTTAAGCGCGGTGCGCCATAAGACTTTTTGTTAGAACTCGTCGAGAACTGCCTAGAACTCCACTCAGAACTACTCGGAACTCTGAAAAATTTTTCGACCATCGTTCAAATATCTGATATTCTGCAAACCGTTGGTCCGATCGTTTTGCGCCATAAGACTTTTTGTTAGAACTCGTCGAGAACTGCCTAGAACTCTAATCAGAACTACTCGGAACTCTGAAAAATTTTTCGACCTCCGGACTTAGAAATTTTCGACCATCGTTCAAAAATCTAATATTCGGCGAACCGTTACCTCGGATCATTAGTTTAGGAGGCATTATTGATAAATTCTGAAAAAATTGATTTTATCCCAAGATCGAGATTGTGAATTAATCTTCCGACTGGAATCGGCGGGAATGGTGGGAGGGTCTCTACAAGGTTAGTTTGTTTTTAGGGCAGCAGTAAAAAGAATTGTTACACGACTTTAGGCTGGTAGCTGGTTTATTTGTTTGTTTCCGACGTTTCGACTATACGGGTTGTGGTCCTTTTCAAGGAATTAGATAATCTACAAGTTTCAGAAAACAATTGTCATTTGAATTTTATCAGTAAATCTAAAAAGAGGCATTTTATTTATAAAAAAATGCAAAGTTTATTTTTATGAGAATGCGATCGTAATTATCCGAGGTAAACGGAGCAATCTTGTACAAATGCAAATGTTTAAATAATTTTCTAGCGAATAGTCTTTCATCACTAATTAGCAGTGTATATTGATACTTTATTTACTATACGTTACTTTGTTTATAGATTCATTTTTACAATTTGATTTTTCATTTGTGCATTAATAGAAAATGTTACACAATAGCCACGGCTTCGTGTGTAGCTTTTGTGTAACATTTTTTTTTGTTAATGTTTTACATCGTAAGAGTTATGTATTATTGTATGTTTAAAATAAGAAATGTTAAAAATATAAAAACAATTATTGCAAAGTAAAGGAGACCACCGAGAAAAATTCGGTGAGGGTGCTGGAGGGCCTCTACAAGTTGGCCTGTTCGCTCACATAACGAAAAATCAATAACTCTGTTTTTATAGACATTGAATGCACATAGTACGGAACACAACCAAAACGTGCACATATGCGTTATCCGCATAGTCCGAACGTGGACATTGGCTACCGTAGTTCATGTCCACGTTTCCGATGTTCACAGAGGGCGTATCGCGTTCGAGAATCACGTAAAACCGGGCCGTGACAGCTCTCAGGTTCCTCTTTGTGTAGCAAACTTTTTATATAGACAGGTTGTCATCTATTGTCATAAACAAATTTTTAATTTACGAAAATTAGTTAAAGGAGCAAAATTTACGATATAATTCATGTATCATCTGAAGGCAACTGTAAGTTTTCTCATCTAATATTAATAATGGTAATAATATTATAAAATGTCAATGTACCGAAACACAACTGAGTAAGATATCTCTTCTCTAAATTTCTGTATAACCTAATATGTATAGTGTAACTTGCAAATGAATGATAAAGTTGACTGCAATTGATGAAAAAGTCTCCTGTCCTCTTACACCCCTTCAAAATATACAAAAAATTGTGTTAGTTAAAAATACTAAAAAATTAACGCAACACAATGTCACATTAGTAATTTGTCAGTTATAAGTTTACATCGAGGGGGAAACCGCTGACCAAAATCTTGTACACCAATGCCCACTAATGCCCAGTGGGCATTAGTTTATCTTATTATCTTCTTTTATCTTATTTATCTTGTTTTATCTTATTTTATCTTATTGTATCTTATTTTATCTTTATAATGCCTCAGCAAGACGTAATGCCCCAAAAATGCCCTAGTAATGCCCGGTAATGCCGCAAATCTGTACACCACAATGCCCTCAGCGGTTTCCCCCTCGGTTTACATATAATTAGGTTAGAGTGAGCTCGCAATTGTGCAAAACTATTTTAAAACACGGTAAAATATTATACATATTAAAATAGTTTTTAGATACAGTGTTCACAATACCCAAAAGAAACAATACATAAAAAGAGAGATTTATTACTGTTAATACAATAATTAAAATAATATGTATTACACGTTTCTTCATATAAATAACTTTAAGTAAAAATACACAACAAATTTATTTGCATTTAACACGCAGAAAAGTTTACATAATTTGTACAATGAAAAATCAGAATAAGAATAGCAAGGTATTAAAAAAATTAACTCGATACTCCAATCAAAGCAATGAAAAGGTAATTTGATATAAGGTTATACTTTGTAAATATTTAGATATGTTATTTATATTGACTTCTTTTAAAAAATTAATAATATGCACATTTATATTGTTATCGAAATTACGTAACGGCGTAATACAAAATTCGAACCAATTGCAAACAATCAGATGCATCATTAATATTATTTTTGTTAAACGAAATGATTGATTTTAGAAAATTATTGGAATTAAATTGTGAATGGGAAATTATCTATAATAAAAGAAATAGAACATATAAATTTGCTAGAAAACAAGTCGGACTCGACGAATATGTCTTTTATTCAATACTCAATACTGATGTTGCTATGGAATTAGGAGAAGCAACAAGTGTGGTAAGAATTAAAATAGTTATATTGAAACATATTTTAATTCATTAATATTAAATACGAATATAATAAATTTAACTAATTATTGTATACATATGTACAATGTATATGTTTTAAAATCGCTTGATAATTTAAAATGAGCAATTAATCAAGTTGTAATATGCATGTTATTTTTTTTACAGATAGCACGTAGTATACTTGCACTCTATAACATTTTAGTAGCTGATCGGGCAAAGAATCCTTTTGTTAGCCAATGGCAGATTTCCGGGTAATGAATACCAATTAGGTTGCTGTTTTCTCATTACTCTCGTTTTATCATAAATATCAATTTTTTATAATATAGTTTCGAATTTGAGGTGTGTGACTTTCTAACACATATATGGATTCAAATATGATGTTATATGTTCTTAAATTACACTTGCAGGGAAAATATAATCGTTTTACAAGGATACAATCACAAACATTTAAAATATCTCGAGAATGAAGCTAAGTTTGTCGCCCTCGGTAAGCACGCCATTTATCATCGATGGCATCACAGTCGTATAATGTTGGTACTATCGGTATTCGGACGAAGGGAAGAGGTCGAGGACATCTTCGAAGGACTGTCGCGTTTACGATAGCGACAAACGGTATTTCAATTTCCATTAGTTCCTAAGTCAATCGATTTCAAACTATCAATGTTTATCTGTACCATTTTCTCAACAGCTGAATGAGGGGCGTGTGTGCGCGCGCTCTAAAAACGACTTGCTTCTAGTTAAGTTAAAATTGAACGTGCTATCGATATACATGATAATTTACATATCCCGTTTGTTATCACACTCTTCTACATCGGTAGCTGATACTCGGACAGAGAGAGAGAAACGTCATCGAGAGAAACACGCGAAAATTACGTTCACCGAAACAAATTAAACTACAAAAATGACATAATGTTAGTTGCGCTACGAAAGAGAGATTATTTCCACGAATACGATGATAAAGGTACCTCGTGCGAGTAGAACGGCCGGTAAAAAACGCGCTCTCTCGAAGAGCCGATAACGTACGCCGGTGACACGTACGCGGATCGCCGAGGGCTCGGCGGCGGGAGAATCCCTACCGGCTCGGCGCGTGATAAGCGTGTCGCGCGGAGCGAGCGAGCGAGCGACGGGGGAATTAAAGGGCCGCGTTAAAGCGCGGAAGGTTGCGAGTAAAAGAGAGGCAGAGCGCCACGCCCGCCCCTCCATGGCTGGCTCGGTCGCGCGGAGGGGATGGAGAGGGTCGCCGTCGGAGGAGAACGACTGGCGGTCGGCGCAGCCGCCCGCCGCGTTTTATGCAACCAGTCTTGCTTCGGAGCGAGCGAATCCGCTGGCCCCCGGCCCTCGGCAGACGGGATAACGCGCCGCAGTGCCCATCCGTTATCGTCCACCGTCTTTCTTTCCGCCCGCGTGTCGGCGCGTTACGTGCGTGTTGCCCGCGCGGCTCTCACACGCCGAGGGAATCCCGGGCGCGCGCGCGCGCGCTCGCGCGTACACTCGATACGGACGATTGTTGGCAGCCGATCGGCGCGCTCTTGAGGCAGGTCGCGAAGGGGCCTACGTACGAGCCTGGCGCGCGACATCGTCGTTTTCCCGTGCGCGCTGACTCTGCCGGCGAGGCGAGGCGAGGCGAAGCGAGGCGAGGCGAGAGAGAGAAAGAGCGAACGAGCGAGGCGCGCCTCGAGAGGCGACAAGGCGGTGTCGGCGGTGCTCGCCCCCGATATTGTATCGCTCCGCGCAGAGAGCTGCGCCACACACACGTACCGAGTCACGATCGCACCCCGCAGTGGTACAGTGTAGGCTCGTGTCCGCCGACGGAGTGTCAGTGCGACGGCGGTCGGTGGCGTGCCGACGGCACGGCTGCGTTATCCGCGACACTGTGTGCAGTACGGTGCGTGCGTGCGTGCGTGCATATGTGCGTGACGTGTGCGTAAAGGCGAGAAGAGAGGCGACGGGCCGGCGGTGAACGTGCGAGGGAGAGGGACGGGCGGGCGCGACGGCGATGCGGCCGTGAATCCAAGATACGTGGCTGCGTTCACGCCGCGTGTGCTCCGCACCGCACGGATACAACGACGACGACGACAACGACGACGACGACGAGGACGAGGACGAGGACGACGACGGCGACGGCGACGGCGGCACTGGCGGCGACAACGACGTCGGTCAGGGAATTACGACCGGAGCGACAGAAAAAGGCGCGCGTTTGCACGCGCTCCGAATTGCCACGCATTCACGTAACCGCGGCGCGTCTCCTGACGCGTGCGGGCTCCTAGCTCGGTCGACTCCTTCGACCTCCTCCTCTTCCTCCTCGTCGTCACGATGGCGGACGACGAGGTTCTCTTCGACGATGTTTACGAGCTCTGCGAGATTATCGGCAAGTGAGTAACGAGAGTCCCGGGGTGGGCGAGAGAGCGAGAAAGCGAGAGAGAGAGAGAGAGCGTGTGTGTCGCAAGATCTGCGAGTTAAGGGTGTAAGGAGGTGCTGCGCGAGAGAGAGAAAGCGCTGGATGCGATTGGATGAACGGCAGTGGGCGGAGGTACCCTGAGAGCGTGCTGCTTGCGTGCGTCTGTGTGTGCACGCGTACCTTGTCTGCGCGTCTGCGCGCACGCGGACCCGCCGAGCAAGGGAAAAATGATGCCCGTGTACGCGCGCGACGAGCTCGTACGCTGCCGTGCGACGTGACACGCGGGGACGAGTGAGTGACGACGCGCAACAACGCGTGGGGTAGCGGATCGACGAGAGCCCCGACTCGTCGCGCGTGCGAGTCCCCTCGTATACCTCCGAGAGAGAGTTTCCACCTTCGTCGAATTCCAGTAACGCAACCTGTCACGCATGCTTACGAGGCGAATGAAATTGTATCGCGTCCCCCCCCCCCCCCCGCGCGCGCGCGCTCGCTCCCGCGCCAAATGAATTCGTACGCTCTGCTCGTGATTTGTCGCGAGTCAATCGATACACACCTGGGAATATTTCGTCGAGTAACAGCGGAATAATGCAGTTATGCTCCTTATCCAGACGGCGAACCTTGGAGAAAGGTTGAGCCGCGTCGTTTACGGAAGAAATTTCTTAATTCCGGAGCAAGAAGAAGCAGATGTTTCCTAAATTGGTACAATACAGATGCCCCTTTCAATTGAGGTTTTGACGGTTTGTGTTATACATCTCTCTCTCTCTCGAGATAAATGGTTTACTTGACATATTGCTAACAGCCCATTTGTCTGGCCTATCTGTCGATAAATCATTTATCTGGACTTTTACATGTTCGAGTTAGATTTTCCCAATTTGCTGAGATGGCAAGATTACTGCTCAACTCTGACAAAACACGCGGAATGGTGATAACACGTGCCTTTTCACGCAAGCGGCACAGGAGTAAGTAGATAATCGAGAGATAAAAACCAGTAAAGAGCCCGAGATAAAAATTATTTGAAAATCGAACCAAGGGGTCTTGAAGAAATCTTGATTCTTTTCGAAATTAATATATGATAAGTAAAGAGAAGACTCTAAAGATATATAAAACAAAAATAAAGAACGAGGCAGTAAGAGTAGAGCGCGTGTATTAAATATCATAAATACAAAATATAAAATAATAATGAGCCTAAATAATATATATGATAGATATTGCATCGTCAATTGTAATGTGTATCGTTGCTACTCAGGAATCTATCTTAAAAAGAACGTTTCTTTAGGAAAACAATTTAGAAACAGACAAATTTATCTTTTGGGTTGTTATAATTACTTGACATAGCGAAATTGACTCGGTCGAGAACAAACAACCAAGGATGTAACATTAAAAAAGTGATTCCGAACATTTTCGACCATCTGAACTTCGAATTTCTCTCGACGTGTCTGAATTCTTGACTTGATCTAAGTAAGTCACGCATTGAATCATTAACTTTCCTTAAATTGAATTCTATTTTTTTCATTATCTAAACATTCTTTTCTATTACTTTCATGTAATAGTTGCTGTTTGAAACACGCCAAGAAATATTTCAAATTAAATTAACGACACATACTAATCGAAATTCGAAATGAGTGAATCTGTATTTTACAACGTAATACTTCATCCATATGTCTTGAAAAAACTGCGTATCTATATTCGATATTTTTTACTGTAATTTTATATGCTGAAGAAGGCACTGTGTTGTCGAATACTGAAATTAAATTTGATATTGAACACCCAAATTTCTGCATGTGAATGCCATTTGGCTGTTAGATCGAATAATTTATTTTAAAAAAATTCACAAAAAAGTTATGTCTGGATTGATACAAAGAAAAGTATATTACAATTTTACAGAGAAATTTTTATTTATTCAAGAACATTTTCTTGGACATTTATGAACCGAATATAAATCAATTATCTGTTATTTTAGCCGATAAATAAAGAGTCGTCTGTTATGAGATAGTCTCTTAATATGACATATGAGTTTCTGCTAAATTAATAGGCATCATCTGTTGATTCCGCCATGAATTTATTGCCCTTGGAGTGAAATTTGTTTAGTGAAAAATGTATTGTTAGATTATGGGTGTAATCGTTCCGAAAAAAGATTTGTGAAATTGGATGTTAAAAACCCATTGTCATAATGGAGGACTTTCCTCTATTCGCGTCGAACAGAAATTTTTTTTCTACAAATACAAGGTAACTATTAAATGACTGATGCGCGAAGATGTATTTCTTATTGACGGGAAACGTGCACGAAGATTTAGTCGAATCCCCTAGCGCTTCTCATGCTGTTATGCCAGAAACGATCGATTTCGCCGAAACGAACGGTTTATTTAATCTGCTGGAAGACTATAGCTTGAAGAGCAGAGATTGCTGTCACAGAAACGCAATTTCGTTTGTATCGGAAGCCAATACTTGATTTATCATTCAATTGGCTAACCTTCATGCCAAAATAATATACGCCACCAGCTGCGACTAAAATATCCGTCACAAAGGCGTAGGCCATTCGACGATCATCGACTTATGACTCAGATTTATTCTCTGCCTATCTAAACTATTTATAGCTCGCAATTGTCGTGCTATATGCGATACACCAGAATTATTTTTTGTATTCTTTGTTTTTTTTATTCAGATTCCTTTTTCTTTCATGTAACATGTCATCGTTTTCCAAAATTGACACGGGGTTATGAACATCGGACGCATTCTAAATTGGAGTAGCATACACATAAACTAACAGTTAACACACCTTGAAATTAGACTTATAAATTATTCAACGTTTGAAAGAGGATGACATAAAATATTATATCATTCTCTCTTGAAAGAAAAACATTTGTATGTGCGCGATTAAAATACAATTTTAAAAAATGATAAAAAATTGTTTAAATGTACACTGGGAATCACTGATGCCTCTCATATGAATTCAGGCATAGGTAGAAGGTACGGAAAAAAATGATGTATCAACAAGAATAGCGTAATTAAAATAAAATCATTGAAATAACATCAGTATTAATGAATAAAAAAACATCAGATAGTTGTCTTAATAATTTGGATATTTAGCTCAATGAATGATGTACGTTCGTGGCAGTCCGTGACGTTGACGTTTAATTAAAGCAACTTAATTTTTTTAATTTAACAGCATTTTTTTCGTGTGTATAAGCAAAATGTATAAATGTGTTAATACGTCATATGGGAAGGCATCAGTGATTCCTAGTATACATATCTATATGTATATTTAGTCAGAATTCAAATATCTTTGCCATACGTTTTAGTGCTTTTATCAGTAAGAGAGATAATATAATGTAGAATGTATCATGTCGAATTTATATGATAAATTGAATGCAATACTTCCTTAGTTTCTTCGCTAATACAGTAATAGACTTTCTCGTGAATTAAACAATAAATTTTATTCCTTCGAATTTGTGATAAACAATAAATGTTATTCGTACATTCCTGCGACTCGACACACACTATTCGTAATATTTTGGCTAAAAGCTGTTTATTAAAACGCACTCAATCACGCAATTTGACCAAGTAATATTATTTCATCCAAACTCGAAATCATGATGAACTGACAGCAATATCACATTCCATCTCCATTATGCACGTTAAAGATGCCAAATTAATTTACGTTTACAAATCGATCGATCAATGGAAATTATAATGAACATCTAATTGTTTAATATTGTCCAGAAAAATATCTATTTTTTTTCTTAAGTTACTGAGGTTCGTAAACAGCTAAATGTACGAGAACGAATTGTTTTTGTCGACGAGCGAGTTGGAAATTATTCAACTACAAATAACATCAATTTCTTGCTATTTTCAACTGTGTAATTAAGTAGAAACGCTTTGTCGCGTAACAATTGGTGCAGAAACATTTCAACGGGGACAGTTTGAAGAGATCATCCTACATACATATGCCTACATGTGGATCCCGTCAATTAAATTCAGGATGAGGTTATCAAGAAGTGGCGCATTCTTCGTTCGTTACAGTTAATTGAATTCGCACAGCCGCCGCTCTTTTCTGCGTCGATTGAACTTAAATGCCGTAAGCTATAATTCGCACAAACGGTTCTTTTCAAGTCCTCCCTTTCTATCGACTTCTATAATACAAGGGTTTTGCCCCGTATTTAAGATATTACGAAGTAATACGAACGCAACGACAACAGCGCTTTTTGCTTGTATATATTACATTTTATTTCGCAGCTGTCGAACTTTCTCTGGCAGTTCCCGACTTTGTAACTTTTATAATTGAGTTTCCAATCAGCTAAATAATTATTTAGTATGCCTTAACTTTTTCGCCGGACACGACGGCTCCGTGAAAGACTGCGTGCACAATATTTAATTATTCTTTGTATAGCAGCCGCTCTATGAGCTTTGCAATTCAATTTCTAAATTACGTGAATTGTATGAATAATATATTACTAAAACAGGAAAGATATTGAAAAATGCGCGCGGATAATTATATAATGGAGATAGAGACATACACGATAAAATTATTATTAAAGTTACACATTTGTTTATAGATGCTACCAGTTAATAAATAAAGATCAATTGTATTGAGAGCTGTTGTGGAAAAAACGGAGTTATTGAACAGAAGCCCTCGACGCTTTTACCTCGGTGCTCTATCGTCTCACTGGAGAGCGAAAGCACCGAGAAATCCTCAGAATGCTTCGACGGTTTTAAATCTCGATGCGGGCATGTATAAGGCAAGACACGAGGCGGCGTGTTCTGCTTTTACGATTCACGCCCTACTTTTTATTTGTCTCACAAACTCCCACACGGATGGCCCTATGTGTGTTCTTCAAAAGGCAGGGTAAATTCTTACCCGTGAATTTTTGCCCTTGAGCTTAATTACGCAAATGGAATTTTTATGACATTTCTTTTTCAACTAGCGGAATTGTATTACGGTTACTGTTCTGTTTACCATTCACAAATCGCTATTTAACAAATCACAAATTAATATTATAATTTGATACCCGTTCAAACAAGTGTTTTGTGGAAATTAAATAATAATAATATACGACAAACTTCAATCTTGCAGTTGATGAAGGTGGAAATAGATGTTCTAAATCTGCAGTAAATCTTATGCGGTACATGTTTTTAAAAATACATTGACGAATACGGTAATCTTTTATAGGAATTTCAACTATATGAAAACTTATTGTATATTAATTTATTTACTGCGTATTTGGTGTTTTACTTTTTTATTATATTTGATATTTTAAATGTTTGCTTTTATTTAGCGATGAAATATTGTGTTCTACTTTAATGTACAATAGAATTTATCGGAATACAAATGGGTCGTTTGGCGTATCCCAAATTGAATATTCTTTTTATTTCAAAAAGTACATTGCATTCTTCTCTCTGTTGTAAAAATATTGGACATTTAAATTAGGGTTTGTCAGTTTTATTATCGCAACTCTTTGAGTTATAATATAATATAACAGTCAAAGACGACGATTATTTATTTAATACAATATTTATTGACCGTAAAAACATATAATATGAGACAGAACAATCTGTGATTATTAATAAACTAGCAGCTTTAGTAATATACATATATGTATTTATATATAGACATATGCAAGATATAGAAGGCAAAATATAAAATAAAAATTATGAAATATAAATAAATATATAAAATATGAGACAATCTACAAATATTTTCGATGGTATGCAGTAAATTCCACACATATTTTCTGCAATAACATAATATTTCAATAAAATTCTGATATTTGGAGAAAAAAACCGAGGAAAAAGCTGTTCCCCTTATTCAACCATGCACACTGTTCATGTTGCTTTATCTGCAAAAGCACGCAATATTTTTTCTGCGAGGGACAAGTCTCGGTGCAAAGTCGTAGATAATCGCTTTAAATTTTTATCTTTTCGAAATAAATTTTATTTTATGTCCCGAAGATAAAGCCAGCTTGTCCGGAATTTACACATAATTTCTCAATACCCGATACTGTGTGACATGTCGACACACATGACTAATTCTTGGCTTAAAGTCTGATAATAGTTTTCTAGAATAATTTATCTCGATGTAAAAAGTTATTCTCGCGTTGCTTTTTATCTGCATGACATCGTAATAATTCATTTGTTTTCAAACTATTACACTGGTGTATTTTGACATTTGGCCAACTAATATATAGGTCACCGCGCTCCAGTATGGTTTATTTTGTGCAAATTCTCTCTCTCTCTCTCTCTCTCTCTCTCTGCCTAATTTTCTATTAAACTAAATTAATATTGGATATTAATGCAGCTCTTCAATCGTACCAAATTACGTAGATATCAATATTGCTTAGTACTTTTTGATATGTCCATTTTGCGATGAATGAAAAATATTGTTGCAATGACAAATAAATTTGGTAGATACATGATTAATGTACATTATACGAATGTTGGTGCATTTTCGAAAGTATATTATTCAATAAGTTGCTAACGTCTATATTCACCGTTACGAACGCATAGATGTTGCCTTCCTGTTATCGACACCTCGCTCGGGTATCGAAGATAAAGTATCTGCTTAGTATGTTCAGTGAAGTATCGTTACACTTTGACTTATAGAGATGTGCCGGTTAGACTTGCACTAGATATCATTCTACACTGTGCATGATATAATATCGCGATCTGACTATTTTTATTAGCAGCTTCTTACTTCTTTTCTTCCTTTATATTATTTTTTATCGGGTTCATACGTAATTAGGTGATTCGAAGTATAAATATATAAAATAGAATTATGAGAGCTGATATAAATCAGCGGTTATCGGTAGTTTCTTGCAACGCGCATTACGTACGACGACGAGACCAAAGTGATTCGCTCGCGTCACACTAGAATACCAATCACTTCGATTTGCGGCACAGCGGGCACCGCCTTTCGCAGATCAGCGACGCTGCAGGCGTAAGAGATGCCGGATATGATATTGCGCGGCCTCCACTCTAGCCACTTGATCCTCTCGCTGATATCGGCGCAGAGATATACGTCGTCTGTGACCAATCTGATGAACGGATCATTGAGACCAACGAACGCTGTACCCCGCTTGCTCAACGGATCGTAGATGACTTTCCAATAGAACCTGGGCACGGACATGACTGCGCTCTCGGCGTGCAGATGTACGGGTTGCTGCTTGCCATGAATGTCCGCCATGGTCATCTGACCGTGCACCCCCGTGTAAACGTCGAGGTCCAAACGACGGTTGGCGGCAAAACGTCTGACGCTGGCCTCCAGGGAATTCCAATTACCAGCGTTAAAGGTCTGCCACTGAGGCGCGGTATTCAAGTACCAAAAGGTTGACCTTTGCTGGGCGCCGTAGACGAAGTCCGCTTTTGCCGCCATATGTCCGCGGGAGAGAAACTGCGACGACTTCTTCAAGCGTTCTCCAGCCAACTTGGTCGAATTCAGGATTACGGCGAGCGTATCTAGCTGGGTCTCGAATCTGTACAGATGGTCTATATCTATCCCGGGATAAAACCTTCCTGCTAGGAACCTGAGTGGTCTAGAACATGCAATCGAGAGCTGTGTGTGCAAACGCCCTTTCCATCGACGACTGTACGAGTACTCGTATTTAAAAACTACACTTAAAGATAATATTTAAAAAAACTATATATCGTAATGTTCTACATTAAATGCATGATTTATTTGATTATCAAAGTATTAATATATCGATAAATATAGATATTAATAGTGAATTCGTGAAAAACTTGTCAAAATTTAATATTGAACAACTGTTTCATCCAAAACTCTAAAGAGAAGATGACGGGATCGAGAATCTATCAATTATCAAGAGACCTCACACCTGGGATAGCTCCTCTGATAACTTCCGATCATTTTCGTCATCTTGAACTTGGTGTAGTACGTCCTATATGTCTTCTCGTCGCGGCATAATTCAATAGTGCGAATGAAGGTGCCGCTCACGTTGAAACCAATCTCGATTGGGCTGTGTCTGTCGAGGCAAGGTGGCGAGCCCGTGTACTTAGCATGGTGCTCGGTGTGAGATTTGCAAACTAGGGACGAGAAATTCTCACGAACGCCATTCACGTCAAACACCTTACCTCCTATGCAAACTGCTTTGACCTCGTTGCCCCAACTTCTGTTTTTGAGGTGATTATCTTTGCCCGGGCATGCCAGATAAATGGAGTCGCCCGCGAATATCCTCAATAGTCCATTATCGTTATCCGGATACCAGATGGTCGCACGCTTGCCATCCCGTTTCAGGAGCAACGGCTGAGGCTCCTTAAGGTCGCCGATTTTGTACTGCGTGGAGATCGTGCAGACGGCACCTGAGGACCATTATCGTAATAGCATGAAACTGTAAAACGACTTTCGCGAACGTTTAACGTCGTGAAACAAACGGCTGGTTTACCGGATACCGGGTTAATCGGATTTGCGATTGTCCAAGTGATGTAACACGCAAGAAGCGGAATAATCACCAACATGATTAAGCTTGAATGGTTGCGCGCGGTCAACAACAGCGCGCTCGCTTTTCTTTCGTTTATTTTATACTCGTTGATTAACGGTGAATTCCCGTGATATACACTCACGAGAGAGATAATCTCTCCGAAGATGTTGATTTGACAATCGGTAGCTCGTAAGATAACGTCGCTTATAAATTATGTTTGCCTTCAGTTTGACGAAGACATTACCTGAGATATGGACGCCAGATAAGTCTGACCCGTAACTTTTCGGGTCAGCTGCGCACGGAAAAATCGAGAAATCTGTGTTTATTTAAGAAGTATTTATTTATGTATTCAGGTAATGCGCGCATCGTGCAGTCTTCTTGTTTTTTTACATCTGGTTTCTTGAGATATTTAAATTACAGCAATCGAGAGAAAAGGACAGAAACATTTATCTCAAAAAGCAATCTACTACTTGACCATCAGTGTTATCTCATTGTTGATAATATCAGCAATATCAGGATTTATATTAAACCAAAAACATTTTTGAACAACTAAAATTTAAAATAGTTACCAATCTGTAAGCGTTTTATCTGCTAAAATGTTTTTCTAAAAATTGGAATGTAAATATATAGAAAATACTGATTACCGTTTTTTATTGCGTAGAACGCGTGATTGTGGTCATTGCATAGAAATATAACAAAAAGAAAACAGAGGGATATGCATAGAGACATTTAAACTCACATAAATAATGAAGTTTAGACCGAAAATTGGAAAAGGAATTGAAAAATCCTGTTAATTATATTATACAATATACAAGAAGCACATATAAATTGTGGAATATAAATCGCTTTAATGTAGAGGAAACAAAAATCAATCGATTTCTAACAAATTTTTATAAACTCACTTTTTCGAAAGTTTTGGTATTCAGCATTATATTCTCGTAAGTAACACAGGCGTTGTCTCGTAAGTCTCATTATTACAAAATCTAGCTCCGAGCAATAAGCGACGTATAAAGGTAATATGTACAGGAGAGCATGCATTATAATATCGGCGCGGCTTAAGTTTAACAAAGCCAGGGAGACGAGAAACTGCCGTATTTATATACTGCGTTTCGGTTAGCCGTAACATATATGATCTGCACGCGTTGATAAGAGTAACTGCAGAGAAATTGTATATGGAGTAAAAGCGACTAAATACTCTGATGAAGGTTGTCGACGTAAAAGGGAGTATTTCAGCAGGTTAAACGACCCTTTCTGAACATCCCGAACGCCTCTGCGCCAGCTGGAGCTGTTATTTATTCCTGACTTTCACTAACAATCCCATTTAGCGGTTTCAATTTCCCATCCCTCCCTTTTCTCCAGCCGGGCGTACCCATTACGTCTACGTGCCTCCAATACCGCGGAAACGAATGAGGTAGAGATGGAATGTTAATGTCGGGCAGACGTATCTTGATGATGTAGTCTGGCATCGAATGCACCTTGTGTAAACAAGTGTCCGACATCCAATTATGGTGGATCTGAAACTCCTCGAAGAACATTCCGTATGAAGAGCTTCCGATTCGTGTAACCGAGTCTTTAGATATATATTTTAATGCTCGCAACTTATCCGAGGGAAAAGATACAGTGCAAAAATAGTTACGTGTGATTACAGAATGAACTTCCAGACGTGAAATTATTTGCCTAAAGTTTGGCAAAATTACCATTCTGTTGTATTAATTTGAAATATAAAAGCGCGCGCTATTTCATAAATACCGTACAAAAATCTTACATTATTTTTAGAAACAAACTAAATATATATAAAAAATGTAGAGGAAAATCCTGATGCAAAAAATATCATTTTTATCCTTGATATTTTATTTTACAGAAACGGTCGCGCATCTTTCATTCGCGCACGAACAATTTTCTTCGCGTTAACCCAGCAAACACGATGCCGTTACTTGTCGTCATTTTGACGTCGAAACGTCGAAATGACGATAAATAACGCCAGTTTGTTTGCTGGAAACGAGCGCTGCATCATATTAGACTATAAATCAGCAATTTGAACGCAGCATGTTCTAATCAATGACAAGTTATGTTCAGTTAAGTTATGGCCTCGGTGTGAGCAGCATGCTATCCTAGTGGATTTAACTAAAATTTCAAACAGCCTGAGTGTACAGCGATCCGATGTCGTAATTACCGTTTTGGAAAGCAGAATTCTGCATGAAACTTGAGCGTTTGTATTAGCAATATCCTCCCTCCAACGTAACTTGTTAACGACAGAAGGCAAAGTTCAATTACGACAGATTCGAAGTCTAATTTACAATGGCCAGGAGGTTAAATGGGGCTGTGTTTGACGATGGTGAGAACCAGTACACCAATAATCTGTACTCACGTACGCTCTATAAATACAATTTTATTCGTCTACATATTGAGTTAAGGCGCTAATAAAGTTTTCGGAGAAATCTTGTCAATAGACAATTCAATCCGTCGGTTACTTTATTATACAAGTTGTTAGAAGAATGGTTTGAGAATACGAAAAGCCATATAAATGTATAAATCGTATAAATGTGTATAAAGAAGTAGGGAGGGAAGAAATCTTGCATGTGTGTATTCTTTTCCAAGCGGAAAATTGATTCCGAATATAGGTCGCGGTGATGTTTGACCTCTTCTAGAAACTGACACGAGAAGTCAATAGCTTTTCACAAAAGGCGGATTACGCTTTCGTGCGAATTGCTTTATGAAGGCCTTAAGGCACTCAAGGGCCGTCTTGCAAGAGAGCTTTTAACAACGTAAAACGGGGGATGATGTATTTAGTAACTCGTTCGCGAGTACACCGGAGATGACGGCCTGTGTACGTGACGGCAGAGGATTTACATAGACACAGTTTTTAAAAGATTGCATTACGTTCTTCAATTTACGTTAAGACCGTATCGAAAGGTATAATAAAATTAAGTACTTTTTAAATGCACGCTACAATTTTTGTGGAAGAAATATATGAATGCCACAAAATAAAACTTTTATATGACGAATTAACATTTTTATTTTACACTCGCGGTAAAAAGTGTGTTATAATAATTTGAGTCTAACATAATTATTTAATTTTAATTATTTTATGTCGAGATTTTATAATTTTTTATCTTTAATGTATTACTATACTACTGACTATGATCTTTTCTTGTATTTATTTTATTATTCTCATGGTTATATTAATTGCGCTGAAGATGAACCTGATGAAGGTGTTCGAAACGTTCGCATTTTTCTGCAAGTTTATTTTTCATTTCAAATATATTCTTTATTGCGCACGTGTCTGTCTTATTTGACTCCAACGGCCTTTTGATTTAAATGATTGTTATCGGAAAGAATCTTTTTATTTATTGTTATAATTTTTTTTATGTTCTAGCGTTATATGTGCATTAATGTGTTACATATGTGCTTAAAGGAATAATAAATGTTTCAATATAATACATTTAGGCTATCGATCGAATATAAACGGATGATTTCAATGACACAGTAATTAATTACAGGTACGAAATAACATTACAATTATTCGTTAAATCATTATTGGTATTTATGATATCTTCATTAAATTCATTGTTATATGTTACAAGTCGTTATTACGAGAAATAAGATACAGAGAGGGAAATATTTAAAATATTTACGTAATAATATTAATAGAAAAGTTAACATGAATAATTTAATCGTAAATTCAATAATAACGAAATAATTTTCCAAGATAAAAATTGTCCTTTAATACGCTAAATTTTGCCGTTGAAATTTTAAACAACTATGAAATGGAAGAAAATTATAATTACATTTTATGAGCAAATCACTAGTCTTTAAATATTGTAGATTATTGAAAATAACCGCCCGTCTATATTGATCGATTAATATAAAAATAGTGTCGTTTCTTGAATAGCGAAACAAGAATACGTAAGGTAAAAGACAACGTTCGGCAATAAAGTAAATGGAAAGCGCGGCATTTCGAAATAAAAGAAACGTGCATTATTACTATGCGAGTATAAGCTAGATATAAAGATTCTATACGAGTCGTATCATTATTGGAGCATTCGAAGGAACCATAACGTTTGATGGTTGTACGATGCACCATTACTGTGCGAGCCGCAGGGATAGATGCTTGCGTGAAACGCTCTACGCACGACATTCTCCGCTGTGGGTTTTCACGAATTCCACGAATGCATGCGTGGTTATCATTCGATGGATAACCGAGACCGCTATCGAGTTTAACCCTTAAGTACAGGTCCGACCACATGACCTACTCCTGTGCACGCACACGCATAGGCGCCTGTCTCGCACCGATTATCTTCTTTACGCGATATCATCTCGGTATATAACACCAATATCTAGAAACTCAATCTATCAATAACCGGCCGTGTGTGTATGTGTGCGTGCGTGTGATGTGTTGCTGTATGTATATATGATTTAAAGATAAACGTAGATATTTTAGCTGTAAACGTAAGGAATTTCGTTCTTTTTGTTTCTCACAAACAAAGATATGGGATGTCTCCAAGACGTTTATCCCAATGTTTATTTATTTGTAGGTAAAGTCCATGAAAATCAGTAGATACGCGAATCCAAGGATAGCGGTGGTATTTGCTATTTTTCTCAGTAGCTGCTTTTAAGAAACAAGTATGTCGGAAATAATGATATCGATGCTTCATCTTTATAAGGAAAATAAGTATAATGGATTTAAAAATATAAAATGTTTCGAATTTAATAAAGAAAATTTGCATATCTTTATTAAATATCATTCCTGAAATCACAATTATTTGCGCATGTTAAAATTACTCTCTAAACGTTTTGCTTTCTTTAAATCTAAGTAGATAAAATTTCAACGTTTTCGACGAACTATGACCTTATTGATTATATTGACATTTTCCTTTTCTTGATCTTCTTATATTTAATGTAAAAACTCCTGTAAAATTTACATGTAGATATATGGCGAGGATGCAAAATTAGTATATGCATGCGTAAGAAAAATGGAGAGTTACAGCGCACGCGACATTTAAAAATGGCGTTAGGTCACCGGAAGGACGTAACCTTGGTCTATAAAGTGATGTCAAAGAAATCTCAAGATATTAAACCTCTGACACCGGAACTTCATTTTATCACAATATCCTCAGAATTCAACGATCCATTCAAGTTTGTTAATGACATACGAATTTCATGTCAGAATTTTAATTGGTTTTTCAATTTTACTTTGTAAACGAAAGACGTTCATTACAATTTAGTTAAAACTATTCTAAAAAATCAAGTTATCTTTAACTACGCGTAATATTATGAGAAATTAAAGCTGTAGAAAACTTTCTCGAATGAAATTTATTACTCTCTTGAAGTACACTGTGCAGATGTTGAATATTATCTAATTGCTTGAGTTTATTAATTTTCCATCTGATATACCTATTACTAGTCGTAATTTGGCAACTATTGATTGTTTTGTAATCCGTACTCGAGCAGCTGTCGCGAGTGTAATTTTACTGTTAACGTCTTGCTCGCATTGTTGCAGAGGGCCATTCAGCGTCGTTCGGAAATGCATTCACCGTCACACTGGGCAGATTTTCGCCGTAAAAATCGTCGATGTCGCAAAGTTTACTTCTAGTCCTGGGCTCAGCACCGCGGGTGAGTACATACGAAAGATTAGATGACGTAGATACACACACTGCAAAGACATAAGAAAATAATCGGACTTTCTGATCTCGATTTTTAAATTCCTGACGTTTGAGCAGTTCAATAGAAGGCGATATATTTTTTTATACATTTAAACATCAAATAATTAATTGAATTTGATTGTACATATTTAATCGAATATCTCCGAAACCATAAAATAACGGATCAGATGCTTTCGAGAAGCAAATAAGTATTTTTGTGTATTTTTAATACGCTTTAGAACATTTTTTCATAAAGCTTACAATTTGTAAAATTCAACAGGAACAAATTGATTTAATTTGCACTAACTGTTTCGATACTTCGTTACATAAAGGGTTGCAAAATACATTTCTCATGCTTTGGACTGTTTTACATCCACAAGTTCATTGAAATAAGGGAGAGACCTACCGGTTCCTTGTAAATATCCTCCCATTAATTTCCACCGTGTGTCCGAAACAAGGCCTATCCTCCCCTATTCGTCCACCTGACAACGTACGGTCTCCCCAACGCTGCGCAACTAAACATGGGTTCGAGTCGTGAACCGGCGCGAAGGCCATTGTGCAATTGAATGGAAAGGCGGACTATTGTCGCCGCGCACATTTTTCGGGGATTTAACCCGGCGTACCAGCCGACAAGTCCAGATGAAATATACGAGGAGAGAGCATTGTTTCAAAACCGATTTTTTCTAATAAAGCGCCGTTTTTCCGGAAATGAGACTAATATTTAATTTTTGTCAATAGCACGAAACTAGTGAATCAGTTGTGAACGTACCGAGAGCTCGTTAGAAAATAGACGATAGTTGAATAGAGAAAACTGAGCTTTGAAACGATACTCTTTATATAGTCTCTAAACTCTCTATAGGGTTACTAAGTCAGGAAAAAGAGGAAATAGCTTCTATACCAACACATCTCCCATAAATGTCTCGTATTAGTAACGAAACAGATGTTCATTCGAGGTACCATATGGAATCTCTTTGGTATTATATGGAATCCCACATGGAAATACCCAGAAACATATGCGAACATAGTATTATATCTCTTTCCTATTTGCGAAACTATATAGATGAAGTAAAGACATTCATTTCGCTAGACGTCGTAAAGTATTACCAAGTTTTCTCGTTTACTCTTTATTTTTTCTTCTCTCTTCCTTATCATTTCCTTCCTTATCATTTCCGACGTTACTTCATCTTTTATGTTTATAAAAATGTGTCATTACATAAGTTACTATCTCTCAATTTTCAATACGTTCTTTTATTAAGAAAACAGTAGACATTAAGTAATTAAATATTTCAATTATTTAACGTTATATGTATTTTACTAAAATTAATTTTCTTAAACAATGTAACATTATTTCTCATTAAAAATTACATGACATTACTGTATAAATTTACAAATAGAAAGCAAAATTGTATTCTTGTAAAGTTCAAGCTTGAAGTAAAATTTCTATTAACGAGATTTTAATTTCGCATTTAATTGTAAAGATGTTGAATTACAAAGTTGTAAAACAGCTTGTATAATTTTGTGATAAGTCGTGAAAGTTAATATTGTGGCATAATTAATCGAAGAATTTATGAATAAAAGATGCAGCTATAAGTTTTGCTGTTCTTTGTATTTAATATCAAAATGTTATCATTGGGCAATAATTAATTAAAAATTAATCAATGGGCAATAATTAAAAATTAATGAATGTTTACTTTTATAGAAACGTGCGAAATTGTAAAGAGAAATATAATTTGCTAAAAAATTATCAAACATTATATTGTAAGCTGCGTATCAGTAGTGACGTAAATATGTTAACAGTAAATATTGTGATGTCGTTAAATATCTTTGTTTAAAACTATCACAATTCGTTTTTTGCATTTCACTGCAATCATTTTTAACACAATTAAAAAATATGAGCTATTCCGTTATCACAGTCAATTTTCGTAGTTTTGTTTTTCGTAGCTTTGACTGCAGTTAGTGCAAATACGGTATCTAAATATACTCCAGTAAAACTGGTTTTTGTATCCTATCCAGATACAATATCTCTAGTTTTGTTTAGCTCAAATAAGCTTAAAATTGTTTATTCTGATATCACAGATATATAAAGTATTCATTTTCTTCAGATATTATATTTCAAATATAATTGTTTGCAGTAACAAATTTGTATAACTTCATATGTTTATAATACCCATAATACTATTAATTTCCTGCTAGGTGATGATATGCAATATTGAAATTTTAAACCTTAGTTATTCTCAATGCACACACGTATACATTTTGTAAATAAATTCGATTTGCCTCATAATTATATTATACATTTTAATGGTTTTTTTATATAGTATCAATATGCGAGATATTGTACTTTTTACTTATACTTTTCATTTATTTGAAAATGTTTAACATCGTTCCTCGTTGCAAATTTTTTAATCTTAAAATTTTTAATATTTTTGTACAAGTACAAAATATCATATTACTAATCTGGTAAAGTAAAACTTATTTAAAGTAATTGGAATGATATGTACTTTTCAGCGATTTTAAATCCCATCGTGTACAATATTTTATGCGTGGAAGTCATTCGCTACGTTAAATCCACATTTCGCATGTTTTAGATTTGAAACGGGAAGCTACAATATGCCATATGTTGAAACACCCACATATTGTAGAACTGTTGGAAACCTACAGCTCCGAGGGCATGTTGTACATGGTATTCGAATAGTAAGTATGCGAAAGCAAACGTAGATATTTTAGATCTCGATAAATATATTTCATTATTTAGCGCATCGACATACAATTTGACAAACCGACTGATGAAAACGAACGGATTCCATTAATTGATCTGTACAATGTCCAACATTGGTTTATTCATTTTGTCTAGCGCTAAATATAGATACGGTAAACTTGGATATGTAAGATTAAGACTATAAAGAAATGCAGCATAAACTGCTATAGTTATATTCTTTCGTGAACTTTCAACGAGTCTTTTTTTAGAAGAGCGACTTTTGAAACGAGAGGCGTCATCTCGTCCTTTATATGCCAGCCAGTCTGCTCTCCTATCTTTCTGGCGTAATTATTACTTCAGGCTAATAAAACGTTATAATATACGAGATGGAAAAGTATCACGTTTGTCAGAATGAAAGACTCGGCAAAATAAATACATGACATTTCCTTAACGGCTCTATCTTTACGCGGGAAAAGCACGTTTTCCATTTAGTTGTTTGCTATCTATTATAACGTTCTACTATAGTTCGCTATAATTGGATACACACATCCGAGGTGCTCTCGAAATAATCTACGCTATCGGATAAGATAGCTACGGTTTTTAATAGACTCGGTGCTCAAGGCGTTTTTAACGAGACTATTTAAATAATATGTGTGTGTGTGACACTCAATCACCCTTTGTTATTTCCTTTAGTTTAATGGGCTATTATGTTTTTTGTCATAAGAAATTCTTATTCAATGACAGCATTACGAATTAATGATATATTGTTTTAATCAATAATTTTCTGTGAACTGAGTATTACGGATGTCACGTTCACACATTTCGATCGATACACGCTGGCAAATAGACGTCAATAATTTTAAAGTTATTAATGGATAATTTAAAAATTAGCAATGCATAGCCGAAAGAAACAAGAGAATTACAGTACGGGAGAAATATTCAAATTAAAGCAGATCCATTTACCGCATCACCGGATACTCCCGTTTCAATATATTTCTGTTTCTCTTTCAGTATGGACGGCTCTGATTTATGCTTCGAGGTCGTAAGACGAGCGACTGCTGGATTCGTATACAGCGAAGCAGTTGCAAGGTAAGAAAATTCATTATATCTATCATCGCGCAATGAGCACATCGCGCGAACATGGCGAATCCACCGCAGACAGTACATCCATTTAAACTTTATCTGTTGAAGCTGAGACATCGTTTACCTCGGATGCAGCATGATGCGCCGGCATCATGCCGCGTGAATACACAACATTCCACATTATTCTCTCTTAAACTTTCTAGAAACTCTAGTCAATATTAGCTGTATTAAATTTGCCTAACATTCTCTTGAAACAATTAAGATGCGTAAAGAATTCATATCTTAATCGGGGAGAGGTACGAGTATTATAGTTGATATAACACAATTTTCGCGTGACATCTCTATTTTATGTACAGTCTTATTCATTAATGCCTGGACCTCAGTTTTACTAGGATTCACATTTTCATAATCTTTATTCCCATCTGTACATCGATGAGTTTCAGGCTGCGGTTCACACAGCTTCTATAGAAGTCTGTGGTAGTATGTACATACAGCCTGAAACTCGGTCATTTGTACAGATGAGAAACATGCAGGTCCAGGCATAAATGAATAAGACTGTACGTATGTGCTCGCACACGATGAAAGTTACTTTAATCTATTTATTAAGCTTGTTAAGGCGACGCGTATCAAGACGAGAGAAATTTGATAAATTAATTGTTCTCATCGAGTCGCTCGAAACTTGGGAGTACTGAAACGTGATTACCTTCTGTATGTTATACCTCTCGATATAATGCAAACGGATTTTCTCTCCTCTCTCTCTTTCTCTCTCTCTGTCCTCCTCTCTCCCTCACTCTCAAGTCTCCCCGGAGCGTAATAAATCCCTGTCTCGATAAATCCTTAACTGCGATCCATTAGATTCGCTATACCCGTTCATGTCACGCTTGAAGTAGCAGTAGTCTTCACCTCGAAAAGATGCTATTAAAACTCGTCATAAATATGTCTTGTATCCTTGAATATACTACACAGGTTCATAGATAATAACTTGAAATACGACTAATTTAATTTCAATGATAAAAGTTGCAAAATAACGCTTGTTCCTAAAAAAAATTAAGATATCTAGAATAATATGAGATAGAAGGGTTTCTGTTAAATTAATAGACTCAATTTATTGATTCCATCATGAATTTATTGCTGTTGAAGCGAAATCTGTTTAGTGGACAATTTATTGTTCGATCGTGTAATCGTTGAGAAAAAAGATTTGTCATTGAATTTGAACGTTGAAAACCTGCTATCTCACATTAGAAGTCGGGGACTTTCCTCTAAATACATTCCTCTATATACGTTTAACATTTAAATATACTTGGAATACACACGCGCGCATCTTCGAAGTATCGAACATAAATCCTTTTCAAATCTTTACTTCCTTCTGTCACGAGAAACACGCTTTCCTGTTATTCCAATTCGTCAGCATCAACGACACTTTACATTAATATCGCATATCAGATGCACAACCGTTATGCATTCGCTGCATGTATCGCTGCATCACGCGCTTGAGAGATTATGTCAAAGTCTTTGATTGATACGATGAAAGTACAACGATCACAGTACGGTAAATAACTGCGCCGTTCTTGTCTAGGCGGTATTTCATATTTTGCATCATCTTCTGGCAGTACGCTGTGCCATCGATATCTTGTTTTTATTTTAGACCGCATTTCTTTTTTGCGTACTTAGTAAAAAATACATGATAATGTCAAGAGTCAGTTAGCAAGGGTTTTCTACTGCATACGACTGTGCATGAAAAATATTACTCTAAAATGCATTAATTTTATTAATTAAATTCAAGTAACGTGATGAATGGCTACTGCGCTCGCTGCTGTTTTATTTAATGCAACTTATGAACACCGTTAAACAACATCATTAATATAGTTTATTATTATAATTTTTATAACAAACAAACTTGGAGGGGGAGATACGATTTGTATTTTTCATTACACGTGGCTCCCTATCTGCTGGGATGGGTTTTGTTAAATATCTGCGCTGTAAAATCATTACATGAGTAACGAGGCGTGTCTTAATTGCTCTATTTAAATTCTCGGAAAGGACTCGCTCTCAGCGTCGCGCGCAAATGCTTGTGCGGCCTTCGTTATTGTTCTCAGCTGAGGGCGTACTTTCGTGACGTGCGCGGCGGGGAGGATGTGGCGCGAGCGCCGGCACCTAAGAAAACTGCATTTTCTTTTACAGTCACTACATGCGACAAATCCTCGAAGCGTTGCGTTACTGCCATGAGAATGACATAATTCATCGCGACCTGAAGCCGCAGTGCGCCCTCCTGGCTGGCAAGGAAAATTCCGCCCCGGTGAAGCTGCGCGGTTTCGGCGTAGCCGTGCAACTCCCGACCTCGCAGTCTAATGGCGTTGGTACGTTCATACCTTCTTCTAATTCACTTATGTTTTCTTTACGCGATCTATTTTACGTGGCGTAGAGATTCACGTCGAAAGCGTTGCGCGACCTCAGCTCTGGGATGCCCTAATCTCACTATTATTAATGATACTCTACCAACTTTCAACAGAATTCTGTATACGCATGCGACCATTATCATACAGAAATAGCCCTATTAATTGGAAAATTTAGCGTTAAGCCGGTGTCTGATATTTATACGCATCTGTTAAACTTGGATAAACCAACAAAATTCGGAGAAATCTAAAAAGATTTGTCGCGAATGGAATTTCAATGTTGAAAATTAATTTCGAAAATATCGCAGTTTAACATACGTAAGAAGAAGTTACAACAGAGCTTTAATAAAATAATTGTTAAGTATTCCAATTTCATGGATTAATTTTTCCGTGGTTTTCTTATCTTTATCTTTTTCCATGAATATTGATTTCCACGTATCGGGACTTAATCGGACTTAAAGTGCTTGAAAATATTGATCGCATGCTGAAAATTTCTCCCCCAGTTTTGTGCAAATATCACGTATATTTCTTATATGAATAAGTAAGCGGTCAATTTAAGAGCTTTTAAAAGATACCATTGAGAAAGCTTCAAGTTTATCTATCAATCGATATTGATCGATAAACTTGAAATTTTGGGGTCCTGTGTCTTTTAATAACTCGTGATTGCCGCTTCCTTATTCATATAGTTTTGCTCGTTTGCGAGCGTTTTCCCTCTTATATACGTTGAGAAAATTTTTCTCTTAAAAAATTTTACAAAAATTTCCTTATTATTGGAGAGAATAATAATATTATGAGGGATAATAACTGTTACTACTACCACGGTAAAAAGAAATCAATTGCACATCTTTGCGAAACTAATTGTAATAAATTCCACTCGTACGTATTGTACATCTTGAACTAGGTTGTTGGAAATATCGCTCCTGGAAAAGTAGCGTTTCGATGAGAGATCCAAGATTCTCTGTTATTTCAACACGTTGAATGAGACGCATCGATCAAGTCATGGTAATGAAAACATCACTCGAACTGGAGTATAAAATCGTCGAAGCGTAAAAAAGGAGAATTTACCTA
This sequence comes from Vollenhovia emeryi, assembly GCF_000949405.1. Classification (NCBI taxonomy): domain Eukaryota; kingdom Metazoa; phylum Arthropoda; class Insecta; order Hymenoptera; family Formicidae; genus Vollenhovia; species Vollenhovia emeryi. The sequence continues at coordinate 26,716 of NW_011967130.1, forward strand.
GGCTATGCAAATGCTCCAACCACTTTGCGTTCCCTTTTATTCCCGGTGGCATAGTTCACGAGAGCTGACGTCGTGCCGCTTTTAGCGCGACAGCATTAGGATTACTAAATTTTTCATAATATTTTTAAGTGGTGTCGGCGTTAGGCGAGAGGCGAAAATAGGACAAGCTACATTAATATAGACGACGCAATAGGGAAATATATAACTTACCTCCAAGTGTTGATAATATTATTGTCCCATGATTAATACACAATAGTTTCCGTAGAGAGCAACGTGATTACTTTTGTCCTGCTGTCGTTCACAAACGAGTTGCGATATCTTACGAGAACACGTGGGCTCTTGAGGAAACGTTTTTTTCCAAAGTTTCGCCGATACGGCCCTGGCCTGGCGCCGACATATTTTTATATTTAGCAAAATGTGCGCTAATGAAATATATTCACGCGCGTAATTATTCGCTTATTCTATCTGCAAGCTAGCTGAGAGGGCATATTCAATGCTTTATACATCTATGTATATCAAAGCTATTTTACCGGTAAACACGAAGCAAACTACGTCACTAGATTACGCATTAATTTTCCGCTAATTATTTAAACTCTTTTAAAGCATTAATTAAGATAAGCTCGTGCGTGTATGTATAAACTGAATTTTGCGTACCAAATTAATCGTCATACCGTAATATGGAAACGTATTTAGGATCATTTACTATTAAGCAGTTTAACGAATTATGTCGTTGCGTATTTGATGATTCATTAAACTTTTATCAGGCAGGCCATTTCTTTAGTTGGTGATATAAATTTTCATATTCCTATAGAGTATTGATTTCTTGTAATTTGAACAGGCTGTCGTGTTTAAAATACACATATAATTTTGAATAATATTTTTGTACTAAAATTAAGCGGTTGCATTATGCGCGGCGTATCAAGTGATTGAGTTACTTTTCACGACATGTCGTTTATGTGCATTTAACCTATTTCTCACGTGACAATGCAGCGATCTCTCGCAGTAATTTTTTTTTTTGAAGATTAATGGACTATAACAGATCAAGGACTACGGAAACAACGTTAGTCTGAAAATCCAATATTAGGTGGCGTCGTGTTCAAAAAGTTTATCGGCGCAGCACATTGTCGATTTTATTTCATTACGAGAAACGTGGTATCTTTTAAAGTAATTTACGAGTTTGTTAATTGAGCGTTTATATGTTTATCGTTGAGAGAGGAGCATAAAATTTGTCTGAGAAGGCTAATTTTAAATCGCCGACCTGTTGACATTCAGCCGGCTTCATTATGACTAGTTGAAACGAATCGTCGTTGAGCTGTGCGGCCTCCTTTTCGCGTGCGACACTATAAAGGAAAAGAGTGCTAAAATATTCAGCGACAAGAGGCAACTGAGCGCGCGTCCTCCGAGACACGAAATTATTGCTGAGGATGTGTGTGCCGGCGTGTCTTTGGATTGATTAAGCTCTCGTGGTATAAATTATGCCGTTTATCTCGCGGGAAAAATCTTTTCCGCACATTACGACGTCGTTACCGATAAAAACGCAACTGTATCTTCCTAACGATGCAGCAGCGCGATAGCAATATTAACGAATGACAGCAAAAGTCTACCAAAAGCGCATTGAATATCGCCTCCTCAGAGAGTTTGTAATTCAAATTTTTATCTTTTTTTCTATTCGTTTTCCTTTTATTTTTTTCTCGTACCGATACAATATGTTCCTGGCTCTCATCAAGCGTCACTTCAAAGACACTCGGTGTTTTTGTATCGTCTCTCTTTTGAATGCCCTATTCTGCGATTATTGGCTGGCTTGGTCGATGATTGGCAAATCACATTCAAAAAATTTCTCGGTGTTCGATGTGCACAATGCAACAGCTTTTATCGGATTTCTTCTCTACTGACAACCGTGATGCTCTCTTCTCTGATCAGCCGCAATCGATTGGTGTCTATGCATTCCTCTTTTTTTTCTCTGTTCTTTTTTTAACAATCTTTCGCTGCTTCGATATCGCATGGTTCCATTTGTAGATGCTCTTGTTGTTAGCGACACTTGTAGACACGTAGGCTGTACTGCTACGTCTTGGACTAATTTTAGATTTCCCTCGCGTGATGAGCGCAATTATTGTTGCCGGCGCAAGCGATTTATTGCGTCTGTGGCCATGCGATATTAAAGAAGCGTCTTCAATTATGGGGGAAATCATCTTCCGCCAGCCCGCATAATTACATTATGTTAATATTGACAATCGATACTGGAATTACATTATCGATAATGGCGATAGCATCGCGTTACATCGCCGTTAAGAGCTGTTGATAGAACACACGTTGATCTCTTACTTTCGTTCTACGTGCTTTACACTTAATATTTCATCCAAGTTAATATTTAATCGAAGATAGAGATGTTTAATAATAGCATGCAGTTACTTAAAAAAAGACATAGAACAACACAATGAATGAACAAATAACGATCGAGTGATAGCATTATCAGTCTCGCTTATGTTAAGAGAACCACACCGAAATATTGCCATGAAAGCAATACGTAACAATGTTTGTCGCTAATCCTGCGTGACACTTGACACTGTATACACTTTTATTACGACGAGGCGCAGGCTAAAGAAAGGGGTTCTCGTCGATCGATAACAGAATTGAACAGCGATAAGAATTCGTGCCGGCTATGCAGGGTTAATTGCCTCCTCGTTCTGCTAAGACGTTACGATATTACACCGAGTCAGATATTAATCTCTCCGGAGTCCCACGGCTGTCGCCTCTGCTCTTCCCGGTTCGAAACTAATTTGGCATTCTGAGGGTAGAGAGACGGCGCTCCAAATACACCGGGGCCGGAGATTGACTGGAAAACCGTCGTGTAAACTGGGGCGCGCAACTTTTTTTTTTTTACATGCGCGAGTTTCGCAAACGAGACAGCGCCCGCGCCGCTGGGATATCGCGCGGTCGCCTTAAACAAAAAGTTCTCCGACAGCGTGATTAAATACGCATAACGGTGCCGCGCGACGTCTCCCCCGACGCTCCATCATGCTTAGTTTCTCCGCGCGAAGCTAATGTTTCATCCCCGACACACCGCGGAGGGTGGGGAAGAATAAACGGGCGCACCCAATTAGAGAGCCGCCACATTTTCTCGCGGGTTAGGCAGCGAGGAAGGCGCGTCGCCTGGTTGACATTCTGATAACGTGAAATTTGGTTTGGATGAATACAGCATGTTACACGACCGAGTATCGGCAGTGTCTGAGCCCAAAGGGGCAGCTCTACTTGAAGGCCGACAGCGAGGGTAAGCCTGATCTAACCTTTAATCATTACTTTCGCAGGAGCCTTGTCTCATCACGCCACACACACACATATATATATATTACACGGACACACTTATCCACACATATTGTATTATGCCACATCTTCACTCATTCCGTGTACTCCTCTATCACTGTCACTATATCACGTCACTGTACTCTAGAAGCTGCCACCGCTTGCTTGCTTGCTTTACGAGTTCGAATATTCACACTCTCTGGACTTGGCTAATATTTAACATATTAAATAACGTATTGTTTAATATATTTCTATGTACGTGCACATTTATTTTTTTTCCCCCCGGATGTATCTGATTCACAAAGTTGTTGAAGAATGTCGGCCTCGAATTGTACATAACACCATGTATTAGTTTAGTATTACCGTCTTAAGCGACTCTTCAGCAATACGTATATCTGAAGCGAAATTAATGACGTGAGTGAAAAGAAAAATTGCGATTTTACCAAGATCAAATTCAATATGACAATTGCTCATCTATAAGTGATACATTTGTCGCGATTGCTGTTCAGAAATTATCCGCGTGCTTTTCCACGCTAGGATGATCACCGCGGAATCCCGTTCCGGCGAAAGTACGTGCGATCAATCGAGAACTCGGTTGAAGAAAAGATTCGTCGTTATGTTTTACATGAAATTACAAAGCGAACGAATTAAAGCAAGCTAATCCGACGGTCTTAATACAGACTTTATACCAACAGAATCATACGCAGATTACTCCATTTACTGTACAGTACAAGGAAACTTATACACGGAGAGAATTTTCTTCAAAATTGATTCTGAAAATTATATGATCGTGGGACAATGCGGCATTTTTCAGAACTTTATGAGAGTTTTTCGAAATTTTATCACACATTTTGCTAGTAAAATGTATACTAAATATAATTTCTAGTGACATGTATGGTAAAACGAGCTTGAATGTTCCTATAATCACCATTGGTAAAATTAAATAAAAACGCAGAGCTCGCAGTCGACCAGATTGGCAAGATTTGAATTGTTTATTTTATCCATATTTAAAATTCAATCTGGCTAGCTCTGCATTTCTATTGTATGTAAAATTTCAAAAAATTCTCATAAAATTCTTCGAAATGCCGCGTTGATCCACTTGCCCAGATGGCAATTTATATCTAAAAAAAACGTCACAAGGATATCTTTAAGACATCTTTTGGACGTACATGTCTAAAGGACAACTTAATACCGTCTTAAAGATGTCTTTTAAGGCCTGCATCCACGAACTTGATCCACCATCTAGCATCGTAGACATAAACCTTTAGACATGTATGCTATCTGGGCAACCCTGTTTAAAATATTAGATAGAATATGATCAGATTATATGAGATTACAATCATCTTCAGGATAAATTTTAAAAGAAAACATTCTCTTGGTGTACAGACGTCGCGGAGATATGCCAAGCTCGACATTTTATATACCAATAGACGCACACACACACCACCAGTGAAGCGTGTCGATTGATGAGTAAGCCGACTCCTCAGGCTGATCGATCTAGCGCCTTTGATCCGCGCGAGTGCAATTCCTGAAATAAAAAGCGACTGCCACAGGTCGGTCTTCCTCCACGGATAGCGGCGTCGACTAAAGAGCATCTTATCGTCCGTGGAACCCCCGTCAGCGAGTCGCGCGCGGCGCGATATTATCGTGACGATAACAATCCTTCTCCTTTCTCTCTGTGTTCTTTCGATAGGCCTGATCTCCTCGAGCTGCAATTTCCCTTTCGAGGACCTGACCGACGCCGAGGATTCGCTAGTGAGCGACACGGAGGACAATATCGGTATCCAACATGCCTGCCACATAACGTCTGACGATTTACCACAATCGGGGGTAGAAACGAGAAAGTATCTCCCCAGAAGGGGATGCTCCTTCCCGCGTCCTTGAATGTAGTCTCTCTCGGTTCCTTGTACAGCGTCACCGTTCGTAAAAGATTATTGAGAATTGTTTCCGCCCGTGACAAGGCCAGATGTATACAGGATGTTCCGTGTAACTTGCTGCAATCATATATTATTGAAAAGGATATGACGGAGCCATTGCGTGTACGAGAGAGCTTGTCGTTAAAAATCAAGGCTGTCGTGCGCACGAATCCATTTCTTCCGAACGCAATCGGTTTTTATCCGGCTTGTCCATCTGCCGACGCATCGATTTGCATTGTTTCCCGCGGAGCATCCTGTGTACGAGGGAGAAAAGACCTCGCATGGCGAGTCCGCGAGCCTGGCGGAACGGCGGTAGTGTATCTCAGCGGGAAATGGCTCCGAGTTGATTTTCGTGAGCGAGGCGCGCAACATGAATGCGTAGCATTTCGTAATTATCGAGCGATCGATCAGTCCAGTTTCGTGATTACCCTCGTTTGAGGGCATAGTGGACGTTCTACCCCCCCGTGTGGTATAGTTATGCTAGTTTGAGAACGCGTGGTGTCTGCATAGACACTCGACCTACGTGCGATAGCAGTATTCCTGTGATATCACTGTGGAGGTCGCGTAGTAACAGATATTTGTTGTGCCGTCGGGGGGGAAGCGAGCGAGAAAACGGCTCCTTCCCCTCTTTTTTCTGTTCCCCCCCCCCCCTGTCGTCCGCGTGTCTGATTTTGTGACGCGCGAATGACAAGCTCTGCTTCATCGTTGTAGGACTTTGGGATGAGTCTTTTGGCAGGATTGAAGGGTTCGTTACAGCTCGTCGTTGAATTATATTTCGTTTCGTTGACGTAGAGGAAAGTCCCCTATTATGAGACAGGGTACTAATATGGGACAGCGGGGTTTCTGTTAAATTAATAGGGATCATGAGTTGATTCCACCGTGAATTTATTGCCCTTGGAGCGAAATCTGTTTAGTGGAACATTCATTGTCAGATTGTGTAATTGTTGCGAAAGAAAGATTTGTGATTGAATTTGGGTGTTGAAAACCCGCTATCTCATATGAGAAACCTATCTCATAATAGAGGACTTTCCTATAAAAACGCGGTCTTTTTAAATGAAACTGAAAACGTTCGCTTTTGATCTTTTCTGTGTTTACTGGATGTCGGGGATCGTTATCCCCAGCCAATCCAATCCGCAGCAGGAGAATCTCTCGAGTAAACGTAGCTCTTTTTTTTTAAAAAAAAAGGGGGATGTTGAACATTGTAGAAATCAAATACGGACATGTTATCCGCAATAACTGAATTTGGATGGTGGCCGAATTTACTCTGTGGCTCCCCGAGTTCACCTGTAACACGTATCAGTTTCTGATTGAGTTGCTCAAATCTCGTCAATGTTTCCATAATGCAATCATGAGTATGCACTTCGGATGACGGTTAATTAGTTTACCGTAAATGTATACACGTTGCTATCGATACGCGATTGTCCAACTTGGAGGATACGAAAAAGAATACGGGAGAAAATAATGCTCTATTGGGAAAACTAATTGACAACAAAATGTGGACGTGTCATCAACTTTGTCCTGCTTATATGATACGTAAAAATAACTTTACACGGTTCTGTATGGATTATTCAGTTAGGATTTATACGACACGTTACATTTACTATTATTGCAATCAATAAATGCAATCACCGAGTCGGTGAATTTATTTGATGTGCATTATTGCTACAATGTAGCGTGTACTGTCGATAATGATGACGGATTATCGTTTCCGAGTGGTGTTTTTTGTTATCTTATTTTTGACTTGTTCTCTCTCTCTCTCTCTCTCTCTCTCTCTCTCTCTCTCTCTCTCTCTCTCTCTCTGTCTCTTGCACTTGCAATAATTACATTTTAGTTAAACGTAACAAACCCTTCAATCGGTTTACCTATTTCTGGAGTCTGGTGAACTAATTGCCCGCGTTATTTGGGCCTGTTTATGTCGTCATTGTTCGTAGCGGTAGACTAGCCTGTGTGTCTGCGTGTGTCTGTCTATTTGTATACCGCTTTGTGTTTGTCTTTCATCACTTATCGATGACAAATTGAAGCTAGTCGCCGCATCGGAGAATACTATTTTGTTGCGGGTACCTGCGAGATATTGTATTTATACGACGGCAGAGGCAGCACGCGCGATAGAAGTGCAAACGTAGCGTTCTTCTCGATCGAATACATCGTTAATAAAATCGGAATCCGTTGTATACCAGTTTCAGATGTACGAATTCCAATTAAAACGCATTCGGGATTTTTGCTATAACATCTTTATTTACTAAAAATAATATTTCTTAACAACGAATCATACGGCCATGAAATAACGCGCGATCTCACATTGACCTACATTTTACGCAATCATTTTTTACATCAACATGAGAAGCAATTTTTTATAAAAACATCTTAATGAGAAGAAACTTACTCTCTAAAATTTTTGAAGTGAAATTGTCACTCGAATCATGGTGTCACTGACCACTTTACTCTATTCGAGTGAATATTTTCTCCAATAGAGTGAATTTATTAAGACAAAAGATAAAGAATTTTATTTTTATTTTTAAAGTGAAGTCGTTAGCAAAATTCACTCCAGCTTAAAGTACGGTATTCCGCCACTAGATGGTCACCATAGTCGTAAGATCATGATAGCCCGGTATATAAGGAACCCCGTCACGGGCCGGGACGGTTCTTTCGCGACAATCAGCAGAATAAGCGAAACTGTCACATAAAGTATAAATTTTCAGTACCGCCTATGAGTATTAGAATACAGTCTCTATATGCGATGATTATAGTAAACAAACAATAGCGAAGCTTCCGCCCATGAATTTTATACTGCTAGCAATAATCGATTAAAGTAAAGCATTCTTTTTCGAGTTGAAGAATCACTCCAAGTAAAGAGTGAATAACGGCACTCTTTCAAAAAGTGAAATTACACTCCAGTCGTACTGGCAGTATTTTCATTGTTTCTTCGAGTTTCACTCCAAAAGAGTGAGATTTCACTCCAAAAAATTTAGACAGTACGTTACGAATAGTATTTTTTTCTTTTATGATGAAATTTGATAATTTAGAGCGTGCAATGTTATCGTATAATACCTACGATATATCAAGTATCTATGAAACGTGACACTTGATCTATAACGTTGCGCAAAAGTATGATCTTTTTTGTTAACTGAAGGCAAATCTAAAAAATCAGAGTGAGTATATCAGATCGACGACATTTTGCACGGCGCACTTGTCATAAGTCCGACTTAATTTTGAGCTTTATCCGGTAAAAAAATGTTTGATATAAAATAATAATCTGACATTTTTAAGTCTTAAACGTGACAAAATGCGAGATGGACTGACCGAGAGAAACGGTCAGAAATAACTGGCCCAATACATAAAAAATTCGGGGACGGAAACGGAAAACATCGAGAGTGTACATGAAATTTTCTCAGGAAACATTTTAGAGACAGATTTTAAAGGCAATTAATCTAGAGTCGTTTTTATAACGTCCATTATTGCACATTATTTTGCACGTACGCTCATACGTAACATGTTTTTCGCGAAATAAATATTCCCGGCAGAAATTATGCCGGAAATTTCCCGGGCCGTATATCATCCTGTATCTCTAAATTACACTTGCGTAAAATGCATGTTATTAACTTGTCGCATCGTTCGCGTAACTAATTACTTTCGTCAAAAAGCGAATGATTAAAATCATGCAGCGACAAGCGGCAGCCAAGCTGAACGCAGCGATGAACGATACGAATTCAAAATCGTCTTTATCGACAGTTACATTTTTTTAACAACATGATAGTTTCTTTTTAATTTTACCGCTCACGTCTCTCATCATTAGATTTACGTTTTGAAACCAGATGAATTCTGCATGCTCTTGATGTGAAGTCGCATGAAAATTTGTTTCCAAATGTATGTATGTATGTGTACTTTGGCACTCGATTACGGCACTATGAAACGTTTACATATCTGTTTGCGTTTCTATTTCTGAAATATTAAATTTAGTTTTAACTCATTGCGTTCACTATACACAAGTGACTGCATAAATATAACTAATCAGTTTCCCTCTGCACCGGCACCACTTACTTTCTTGTTCAAGTACTCTATTACGTAAGATTAAACACTTTTTTTTACAGATTTCATATTAAATATGCTTATTTTAAATTATTTAGTGAGACGCATAGAAAGGTGAATTAATTAAAAATTACTGTTTGTTATCAGTTTAAGCTCTTCATTAATTATTCAAAATTTGTAATAGTATTATAGAAATATTATGTTCTATCATTATCGGAGGAATGTAATTATTATGCTAGCGTAAAATGATGGAGAACGTAATACGAACATTTTACTTAACACGTTTAATATTGTACAAACCACGAGTAAAAACGTGATAAAAGAATATACTTTTACTTAAGGGGATGCTGAAGTGATTCTGCACCTTTTGCACTTTTTGCATCTAGAACTGTCAATTCATGAAAACATTTGTGTAATATACACAAAAGCTAAGATATAATTCATATATTACACAAATGTTTTCGTGAATTGACAGTTCTAGAAGCAAAAGGTGCAAAACGTGCAGAATCACTCCAGCATTCCCTTAAGTAATAGTAGGTTCTATAAACAGACGTAGACGTTAGTACGTATATTTATACAATATTGACACAATCTATTTCTTTTTTATTACATAAAGAAAGCATCTGGATGAAATACAGCTAGTCAGCTCTAGAGTCTACAACTAGGTTAAGAATCTATTTTACAGATATACTAGCATATCAGAACTACACCATTTTTTATAGATTTCATATTAAATATATTTGAAATTATTTAATGAGACGCGTAGAAAGGTGAATTAATTAAAAATTGTTTGTTACCGCTATATCTTTTTTATTACATAAATAAAGCATCTAGATGAAATACAGCTAGTCTACTCTAGAGTCTACAGCTAGTCTAAGAGTCTATTCTGCAGATACAACAGCATATCTACAGAAGTACACAGTATTGTACATGTGTTACGTAGTAAAATATTTGTGTGACGAAATAAAATGTTAACGAAATCTGACATATGTGCAGATTATATACGCTTTGGATACTTTTTCGAGAAATCCACGCTGTTTTGTGCAATTAATCTCACTGATACGATAATTATACGCCACGTTACGTTTCCCGCATATGTACAATTACACGATCTTTTAATTTCTCCAATGTTTAACGATATACTCGCGAACGCAATTATGTCGTCTTTGCTTTACAGCCTTAATCATCTCGTCTTTTCCCATGTACACTTTTCAATGTGCAGTGACCTACATTTCCTCTCGTGCCGCTTTCTGTGTCATACACATTTACCGATTCTTAATAAATATAGATTGTTGAAAGTAAGTTAGCACGTTGGTATCGTCCGTGAACGACGTTTGCGCCTATATCGGCGAATCGGCCATTTTACGAGGTTTGTTTTTCGAGGAATGTAGTAGCCTTTGCATTTGACGTTCGTTCCTTGCCATTAATTATCGATACGTCCAGTCGATCCGACGTTTCCGATAATAACGATAAACAAAAGCATCGTTTGGATTCTCTCGTCACGGGCGGTCGATTTGACAAAGGGAGAATGAGAGAGAATGCGTGTGTGAACGTATGTGTGTGTGCGCGCGCGCGCGCGAGGGAGAACCGATTACTTGTTTTATACATATATACATATATATCGAGGTAAAATCAAACGCAGCCGATTCGGCTGACAAATTCGCGTCTACTTGTCGCAAACGCGTTTCCGTTTTACGTAACGATCGACTGCGAAGTTTCCGAGCAATCACTCGCGTCTCGCTTCCGCGGCCCTCGCATCAGCACCGTTTCATCCCCTTTCGCTCACGACGCTCTTGGTCGGCGCAGGTCGTGTCGGATGTCCGCACTTCATGGCGCCGGAAGTGATTCAACGGCGACAATATGGGAAGCCCGGTGACGTCTGGTCGGCCGGAGTGCTGCTACATGTCCTGCTAACTGGTACGCTTCCGTTCGTCGGTTCCCGAGACAGGCTGCGGGAAGCGATCTGTCGAGGGCGGGTGCAGGTAATAGGCCACGTCTTACGATTCCCGCCGCCCCTAAATCCGAGGGCGGGGGTGCCGAAGCGGTCGGGGAATTTTAATAACCGCGCGCGCCCCTCTTCGGGGTCCACGCTCGACTCTCCTCTCCCCGTGCGCGACGAATAATTCCGATTTAATTGAATTTGCAGATGGAGACGGTGCTCTGGGATCCCATTAGCGAGCCGGCGAAGGACCTCATACAGAGAATGCTCACGACCGACGTGAATCACAGGATCACCATCCAGGAGGTCCTCAATCACAAGTGGCTCAGAGTAAGTGAGGTCCGAGATTCGGCCGACTCTTATCTGCGGAGCACGCGGACGGAGGGGGGGGGGTGTTATAATCGGTGGGCGTTCGGTGACGATCAGCATTCTACGTCACGCCGCGCACGACTCCTCATGGGGATAATCGATGTAGCGGCTTCCGTTTCATCGCCGGTGATAGTACATCGGGTTTTATTTTTTCATAATTACGCCGTGCATACATATATATATTTAATATATATTATATATTTTATATATATATAATACACGTGGCCTCGTTCCTCCTTATTATCTCCGATGAATGTGCGTGCGCACGCGCGCGCCGCATGGTGCGAGGGTATACCTATGTGGTGCAACAGTTAGCCAGTGACCTAAGGTGGGCACGCTCTCGCGGAGTCACCCCCATACCTCTCCGATGCAACACACGTGCAACTGGGCTATCGATCGCTATAGCGGGAGCGAAGCCTCCGCGGCGGTTAATGAAAATAACTATAGTAAAGTACACCTCTCTCGGCGCGCGCTCTGCTCGGCTGTGTGCTGCTTAGAGCTTTTTTATGCGGCCGTACGTTCGTCGAACCCCCCGTAGACTTCGTGGAAGCAAGTACAATCTCTCTCTCTCTCTCTCTTTCTCTCGCTTCTTTGCATGGCGGTGTAATACGCCCCGATTGCAGGGTAGGGAAAATAATTGCCGCCGCTAGCCCAAGCCTTTCCTCTCCGCAATGTTTACGTCGTGGCTGTTTACACGCATCTCTAGACTTTTGTTAACGAATTTTTATTTGTTTTACAAGCAGTCGACCCGCGCGCTTAATTAGTTGCGTTGGTTCATTTCCCTATGTCTCTCTCGTTGTAGATGAGTCAGCATGGTCATTCTTTTACTCCGCAGCACTTGTTTTATCGCGAATGAACGGATCTTAACTTGCAGGATCGTGATAAGGGTGCGGCCCGTACACACTTAGGTGACACTATAGAAGAGCTTAAGAAATTTAACGCGAGGCGAAAACTGAAGGAAGCCGTCAAGGCAGCGGTCTCCTCGTCAAAGTGGCACGCTCCGTATTCAGAGGCTAATGGCGACAATTTCTCTGACGTCGGCGATGACGAGATAACTACAGGTACATCGATCTCGGAATTTTATCTCTGACGCGTACAAACGCTACAAGACGCAACGCGGATAAAGGTGCTTTCTCCCCTGACGCACGTTTGGTCCATGAGGAAGACGGATGTAGATTTGGTTTGGCAGCATTTTCTGTCGCGATTCAATTATCTAACTCTCAGGCCTGGTTCTTCCAACGTCGCCTAACTTAAACCTTAGTTTAACTCATCCTTTGTCTCTTTCCAACTGTTCCCTTAGGACAAGAAACTAGCCCCGTTAAAAATATTAGATAGAATGTGATTGGATTACATTAGATTACATGCAATTTTAATGTAAATAAATAAGTCTTACTAATTTACATTGAAATTGCATGTAATCTAATGTAATCCGATGATATTCTGTCTATTATTTTAAACATGGGAGGTTAAAGTACGTCCTCGTCAGGATTATGCTGAAGTCACAAATTTAACGCGGCTACAAACTCAGAATTTAACGTCGAACTTCGAATTTAATTAGCTCAGGATTTAGCCTAGTGTGTTGAAATCGTCCGTTAAAAGTTTGGGAAAACCGGGCCTCAGAGATGTACCCCGGTAAAAAATTTCTCCTGAGTAAATGTATAGAATTATATAAAAAATATATAAAATAGGTCCATAAGTACTTTTACATTGTACATTTCTATATAATTTTATACAATTCTACACAGTACTGTATATTTTTATAGATTTATACATGCTTTGATATGAACAATTTTTAATGTAAAAAACTGCTTATTTATAATTATATACAATTGTGTACAATTGTACAAGTTTATATATAATTATAAATAAGCCATTTTTCTCTTAACAATTTTTTCATATAAAAGTTTCGTATAAATTTATAAAATTACAAAGAACTGTGTAAAATTGTATAGAATTACATAGAAATATACAATGTAAAAATATGTATGGACATATCTGATGTGTAATTTTATATAATGCTATAGATTTATGCATACTCGTGCGTGAAAAATTTTTTACCGGGACAATGTTAAGAATTGAAGAAGAAAACGTTGTGCGAACGACATAGATGTTCTCTAATTGAGATTTTATTAACGTCGCTTCTTCACGAAACACTCAGGAGCCCTTCGCGCGCCTCTGATTATTCGCGACAGTTTCATTAACCACCAAAGATCTCAATGATAACGTGATACGGGCCGGTGTTTCGTTAACGTGCTCCGAGCTTTGCTATTTCAACAGCGAGAGATCGATGTTATCGCGTAATTTGGAAATTCCGTTATTTCCGTGAACATTGCGTTAATGGATACAGACCAAGCAAATGAGCGCGAATAAGCACGAATGAATAATTTGCTTTAATGAGCGCAAACGGCTCTGCCAGCGATAATTGTTTACGTACGTTCGCGCTTGCTCGCTTGATCCATATCCGGCTTAACCGAGAGCGTTACACTCTTATCAACATTGTTTATCGCTGTGTAAAAGATTGCAATTGGAATGTGAGTTATCAGGCGGATTAACCGCGCTTCGTGAAATCAATGTTTCACACGTTCTCGTGTTATAGGCGCCGTGGCCGAAATTGTCGATTGCTTGGATGACATTGAGATCCTCGAGGAAAGTGATAGACTATTGCGGGCGGAAGTTCTCAACACCGTCGACGACCATCGGCTTCGTGCCATTTTAGAGGTATTTCTTAAGATAATTCGTATCTGCATGAAAAATAACAAGAACGTACTGAACTGGTTAAGTGAGTGCAAGGAACAAGACAAAGAATTGCAGTGTTGGAAAAATCTAAATTTCAGTATTCAAACTTTTCGCTTCTCAAACAGTAATGTTAATTTAATTGCAAATCTGCGGGTTATCGCGTATTCACTGTGAGAATGTTGCTACCCAGTAAACACCAAGTTACATAACAATAATATTACAATTTACTACTTTACAATGTAAATGTAATATAATAGGTATGTTATATTTATATTGTTGAGCAGGAAATTATAATATTGATAATACTTATGTAACAGTTACTTGGTGTTCACTGGGCAATATGTCCCTTAGGTCCGATTTTTCATTTTCTGGTCAACTGTTAACCAGAGTTTAGCCGACTCTCCATCCTTCTATTTTATTATCTCATTGTAAGAAGGGACAGAGAATCGACTAACCTCTGGTTAACTTTTAATCAGAAAATGAAAAACCGGGCCTTAACGACTTAACATTTTTTACGTTGACTTTAATTGGACAGTGCGATTATCTTTTGACTGCGCGACAATCGCTTCATCTCAATTATTATTATATTTTATTGTTCTGTCGTACGAATTTCTGCGATTACGATCGGGTCTTATTTGGTAAGAAGCTAGATTCTTGATGCAATGCTGGTTGGGCGGATAAAGAAATTTATTTATGTAAATATCATGAATTACCTTGAAAAATTTTTAACAATTTTCTTTACGATTCCGTAATATTAAACTGAAAATTGAGATAAGTAGTCCGTTTAAGATCTTCGAGGAGAACGCAAAGTTTTTGTTCTCAATTCAATGCAAGTTCGACAAAAGTTTACTATATATAATGGATCTACTTTTATTTTAAACACACAATAACGTTTAACACATAATCGTCTTTATTGTACAAATTTTTAATCTTTATTATGAAATATTCAACGAGTTATCTCTTTTTTTACAACTAACAATAAGAATACAAATAATGTGACTTGAGTAAAAAGATCTCCAAAAAGTTTACAACATCTCGCTGCGACTTTCATAATTGTATTAATATTATTTATTCGATTAATTCGACGTTCCTTTGAGTGAGGAGAATCGTGTGGATTCTTTTCTTCATACGACTAGTTCACAAATAAGCGTAATTACATATAATCGAGTTCTTTCGCATTTTAAATTCCGTTTTTCATTTCTATCGGTAGTAAAATTTTCTACAATCGATTGCAAGTAACGGGGACAGGTCGCCTTCATAGGATAAAACAGAATGAGCAATTTCTTATCAAGCGCGGGTAACGACCGTCGACCCCTTTTCTCGCGACGCTTGCGCAACGTTCAAGTTATCTTTCAACCCGCCCGGGACCGGCAGCCATCTTGGAAGGCATCCCTTTTCGCGCGGTCGAGCTATCGCGGTCGCTACAGAGCTTGAGCTTTTCCACCGAGAGCGGAGCCACCCTCGGTCCGCCCTCTCTGCCTCCCCCCCACCCCTCCTTCGACCGTGAGGGATAACGCAACCCCCTGCGGGATATCCCGCGGGAACGGGCTGCCCACCCTCGGTTCCCTCGGAGGAAAAGCACGCAAGCGCTGCCTCCGGGCTGGCAAGATGGCCGCCTGGTGGAATCCTGATAAACAACCATGCCACGCACGATCGTAGGATCGCACTGTCGCGGCGGCACGCGCGCCAATATAGTAAACCCGTTCTCCGGTGGTTCCTGAAGTGTCTCCACGTGGCCACGCGCGAGCCCACGTGTCGGGGACCATGCCGCACGTAGCTCTGCTCCGGTGAGGCTTACGCGCGCTGTTTAACGCAGCGAGGATGCACCTCTGCCAGTTGATGTTCATCGGCGACGCCGAGCTGGCCGGCGACCTGCTCGAAATCGCGGGTCTCCTGGTGAGTGAACCAGCTTCCGATCACGTGGGGAACTGTTCGGCGATCGGAGCTCGGCGAGTTTCAACTTTATGTGAACAAAGTTGCGCCCGGCTCTCGCGAGTTCAAGCGCGTCCGCTGTTATGATCGGGACATCTCATGGATCGCTCGTGAACTACTTTCAACCTCCGCGTATCGTCTAATAACATTATAATCGTCTTCATCCCCAGCCGTTCCGATCGACTCAATTTTTCGTTTGATATTTATAATTTCAAGTGATTATTCGTTGCGTTCTTATAAGAATTATATATTATATTATTATAAAATGGCTTCATTCCCAATCGTTTCGATCGACTCAATTTTTCGTTGCAATGTATTTATGTGATATTTATTGATTTGAAGCGATAATTCGTTGCGTTTCTATAAGAATATTTCTTAACATAATCTATAGAGCGAGGTAAATAATGTATGTATATCATAGAAAAGTTTGAATACTTATTGTGCGTTAGACAACCCTAAGGCTTTTTCATTTTAGTTATTATAACGCTATACCTCTCGGCGTGTTAATTTAAGTAGAATGGAGTATTTCGGCCGCGTAGAGTTTTTAATCGGTCACATTTTAGAGAAAGTATGAGACAATATGTTCACAATTTGACAAGGGGAATCTGGAGACTCGTATTGACGTTGGCATATTTGATTTTTAGCTTTATGATAGAATCTCAGGCCGCATACCAGCGCCGTATCGAGCACCGCAGACGGATGCGGTCCAACGTGCGCGCGAGGTTGAAGAGATCCTGCGGGAAACGGAGCACTTGGCGGTGCGAAATATCGACAGGGCCGATCTCCGAGAGCTCCACGAACTGCTGGTCCAGCCGCACATGAGGGTGAGTACGCTGCGACTTGAAATCAGAGACGACTAACGCGGCTGATATGGATAAGCGACCTGCTGCTGTTGTTTTAAAAGCTGGTCCTTTTGTAACTTAAATTATTAAGTACCATTTCAAAAAAAAAGAAGACTTTAGTTCTCAGTTTTATATCTATTCACGCGCAATCACTTTACGTCCTTCCGGCATTAAGAAACTTGCCGAAACCTTTGGAGAGAGAAATGGGAATACGTTTTAAATCCATTCTTGACCTTTGAATTTATCAACGAGTAAGTTCCGCTTGAAATATTTTTTTTCGCGCAACCTCGGAAACTGCAGCAACTTGAGATTGCATTGTTGCGTCAAGCGGTTATTACTAAATCGATTGGTAGCTACGTCGCGTTTGTAATTACCTAAGCGTGAACGTTAATCAGGCGCGACTTGATTCGCGTTTACATTACGTATCGATAACGATTTTTCAATAGTACGCACGAACGAATCCAATTAATAAGAAAATGGGAAATGTCCGATGATTAATTGCAGCTTGAATCGTACAAAGTGATTCCTTAAGAATTTCTTAGGGACACGAATAGATTGACAGAGAAAAGCTACATTGCGTATCTCGTAATCGTTACGTAATATCTTGACAATATATTCTGAGAGTTAATTAGAATCGAAAATCCGAGACAAAAGTGTCGAGGCCGTAAGTAATTTTAGGAGCTGCTGTGATATAATGCTTTTGTATCGTAATTTCGACTTTAATTAATCTTCATTTTCTGTATACGTTTGAAATATTACACAGTGTGGTTGCGAGATATTTTATGCACCGAATGATTCGTTAATTAATTCTGACAAGCATTACCGGAATTTTTCCACTGCACGATGATTATTGTAAGGCACATGAATTACTTTATATTAGAACTCGCAATTTATTATATGTACATGTATGTGCATATATATATACAGGGTGTGCCGAATTTCCCGCCGAGGGTAGCGGGAAATATAAAGCAGGGCAAACTGAGTAGAGAAGACGCAAGCTTAAGTTTTTCGGACACATGAGAAATAGCAAATACCGGGTTTTGCACCTGATAGTGCAAGGCAAAATAGTGGGCAAGCGTGGTCCAGCTCGTCGAAGAACCTCTTGGCTTAAGAACCTTCGTCAGTGGTATGGGCAGAGCACAAGATCGCTATTCAGAAAGGCTGTGGGTAAAATTCAAGTCGTACAATTGATCGCCAACGTTCTAGGAGGACATGACACCTGAAGAAACTGAGTAGAAAAGTCCCATGCCGTTTTGCAATAATTTTTGAGTAATATACAAAAACGACTCTACATCTAGTGGCGAATCGATAAACTGAGGAGTGCGCCAATTTTCCTACCAGCGTTATCTCTTCTCGGTTTGCTCCATGGATATACTTTTTATACGATCTTATTATTATCAGAATTGTTATCAGAAATAACTTTTACACGATGCAGTGAAATTGTACGTGTGTGCGATAAGAGTCTCGCATAAGAATGCGCACGAGTAGGTATGTGTATTTGTGTCGCACTTGCATGCATTTTACGTGACAGCGAGATGGGTTCAGCGGTTTCTAAATATAAAAGCGAGCGGAAGAAATAGCCTGTGAAATCCGCGGAAAAGATCGATCGTTATCGGGCGATTTGTGCGGACGACTTCCCGCAAACTATTCCGATGCGGGTATCCCGATAATCGTCTAACCGTGCCGTTGCATGGCTGTTTGTCCTTACATCGGTGATCGCTGGTTCCGCTAGCATATTTATCGCGGTGTTTGACATTACCGTAGGATATACCGTAAATGGGGCGCGGAAATGTAGGTCGATCGTTAAAATTCTCGGTTAAAAATCCCGTAGCTGTTGCGAGCGGGGAGCAGGAAGGGCAGAGAGGAAAGAGTTATAGCAGGAGTAAGATAAATGTAGAGAAAAGGAGCGAAAAGAGGGGGAGATAGATCGGAGAGAACGCGGGATTTAAAGCGGACCGCGGCGCATTCTGATAGTTATCCCCGTTCCTAGGCGTCTTACTAATCCCATCTTTATCCTTGAGGCGCGCGATGCTCATTACTTATTTGCGAGCCTCCGCCTCCGTCCGCGTTTCTGTCTGGTCCTATTTTAGATCGGCGTCTCGAGAAATGGAGAACCCGGCTGTGCCCTTTTACGTGATATTTGGCACCGCGCTCCGGATACGGCCAAAATCGATGTGGCGCCCTACTTCGATTAGCGACACAAGTGGCACGGGCAAAAATAAAAGGGCGTCTGCTGCGAGATTGCATTTAATTACGCACGTGCAATGGGGCATGGTGGAGCTGTAGCTCTCGTTTCTTCCGCGAGAAGTGATATCGCTACCTATAAACGTTCGAAGGGGTGTTTATTAGAAGAATCTTTATTCGTTGAATTTAAACTTGTTTCGTTCCATTAATCTCGGATCGAGGATAATGCGACGCGTTCGCTAATACATGTATTACGTTTTGAATTATGTATATGCATAGGATTGGTTTAGTAAAGATGCCATTTATTAAACTTTGATGGTACACGAGGGTGACATTCACAAAATGTAATTAAATGAAGAACAGTTGGTTTTTATCGTGTATAATTAAATCTAAAATTGATGCAAAATTAAAATCTTTAAATCCCCGTTGTGTAAACCGAGAAGGGGAAAACATATTTAATCGATATCCACAAGAAAGAACTTGTTGCTTCGTTGAAACGGGAAATAATATTGTGGCAAGAGGACTGATCCACAGCTGTTCATTAAAATGCACGATAAAAAGAGACAGAGATCGCTTGATCCATCTACTCGGTCGCGACAAGCATTCAAGGAAAGGTTGCACTTAACGTTTCGGGAAAACGTAAAGATTGATGAAATACATTAGAACTTACATTTCGTAGTGAACGTATATGTAAACGTATGCATACGTATCGTAACATACACATAAAATAGCGTAATCAATTATGCACCTGAACAATGCTTAACGACATATTCTTCTTAATTGGAAGACAAAAAGCTTTTATTGACCATACGCGGAAAGCGTTTCTCAAAATATAATACTATGGTCTAGGAATTAAATTAAATTGAAAATCCTAATATGAATATAATAACTTTACTTATTAACTTACATTATTTCATAATTACGTTTGTTGTTGATTGAGCAATACTACTTGAAAAGGACCCAAAACAAATAGGGTCGAAACGTTGTGTAGTAAACTAATAAAGTAACTAGCCAGTTGGATTGACTAGAAGTTTCCCGTCTCAATTTTTTGAATCATTACTGGTGACAATAAGCAAACTCTCCTTTCGAATATTAATAAATTTTATAAATTTCTTAATATGTAACATTATTATTTATTTCTATGATTAGGTTATTGTTATATATTGCAAAATTAAGAATGAGATAAAAGTGTAAAAATACATATAGATAAAGATAATGTCATAAATTCATTGTCTTGAAATAGATGATAAATAGGTAGATAATATGGACTAATATAAATTTTTACCTCTGGAATATATACATATAAATCTCCATTTATCAAGACAGAGTACTTTTGATAAAAAGTTGGTAATAAATTTAGTCAAAATATTATAAATGTTTTATATCTTTTTGCTAAGTAATATAAGCAAGGTTTCCAAAATATGCGGTTGAGAATGACGATACTTTAATTTTTATGATATTAAAATTATTGTAATTGATGAAACCTTCGAGTTTATTACATAAATTGATAATAGAAATGAAATAGAGAAGTGAACTAAATTTGTGATAGATAAAATATATTTTTGGAATGTAATGCTTTTGTCTGAATCTGTTTTATTGTGATATTCGTATTTTATGATTGATGAAAATTGGAACAAAATGTTTATATTCTCTCTCTTCTCTCTGTGTATATATATCCATGTAAAAACAATTAACTAATCGATAAAAGACGATAGAGAAAAATTAAAAATTAGTATCTAGATGTATGTTTTTATTTTTGTTTTTATTCACAAATTTTTTTCGATTAGGTTTATCCTTTGGCTTTCTTATACCCTTGCAGAGCTAAATATTGTATCAATTGATGCAGTAAAATGATATTCAGAGATTTTATCGAAATGCATACGTCATGAGTATATATAAAAAGGTGGAAATATTTCACAATGCCATTGGCATATCCATAGCAATTTATTTAATAAAATCTCGCTAAAGATTATTGTATTAATTTTTTTTATTAATTGTATTCATTTTTATAACGCTCCGAATTTACTAATCTTTGATATCTATAGCCATAGCAGATAAATTACTTTTATATGTATAACATGAAATAGAGTCATATAACACAACATTCAATAAGTATTTCACCGCATACTAAAATAATTCCTAATATATTATATTAAAACTAATAGACATACCTACCATAAATATGTTTATCATACTTATTATATTATTAGACAATACGCCACCAAAATTAGTTTTAATATAACAACCCAGGAATTTTTTCAACTAAATTTTTTAAATATAAATGGTATATCGCTCTGGCATATACATAATCAGTAACATGTAAAAAGTTTTTCTTTTGAATGAAAAATGTATTCATTATTTTCTGTATTCGTAAAAATAGTATTTACCAATTTTAATCATTTATAACTTAAACGTGTGTGAAAGAATTATTGTAACCATAATATCTTCATATTAGGATTTTCACGACTTTCATGAATTTCTAAAATACATTATTAAAGTACTACGCACTGATTGCACGATACTCGTTCCTACATAAGAATATGGGATAATATTGTGCTCTGTGTATTTAAAGCGAAAAAAGTGAAGTTTACGAGTCTTTTTAAAATATCCGCGTAGTTACATTTATTTAAATTAAACATAAAATTTGATAAAACTATTAAATTAATTAATTTCTAATATGTCTCGTCGATAAATTTAGAACTCCAGCGAACGTTACAATTTCAATTCTCTTTTAAGCCTCACTATTGTGTATATTAATTGCAGGGTTGGGAAGTAACTCGTTTCTTGTAACAAAGTTACAGTTCCAGTTACTTTTTTTGGTAGCTCTAACTTAACTTTGTTTTAACCTTTTTCCATCTGTAACTGTAACTTAACTCAGCTACAGTTTTTCGATAGCTAGTAACTAATTTAATAGTTACATCAATAGTTACTTTATATACATTTTAAATTTCCACCAATCGCATTAGGCCTTGTATTTGCGCATAAACGCCTTTATCGACACTTTACAATTCAAATGCAGATTTGATATTTTTATTTCCATTGCAAAAAAAGTAACTGCAAAGTAACGATTCGTTATTTCTTGAGTAACTGTAACTGTGACGCGTTACTTTTCAGAATTGGTAATGTGTTACTGCAACTAGTTACATTTTTAGCGAAAACCCTGTAACTGTAACTAGATACTTTTACAAGGTAAGTTTCCCAACCCTGCTTAATTGTTAGAAACAGTGATTAGTTTGTTCACAATACATAATGAAAAATGAAAATATTCAAATACAAAACAATAAACCGCAACATGTTTATATCATTAAATGAGTAGCCTCTGTAGTATCTTGAAATGATATAATTAGTATTTTTCAGGAAAGGGTTTCTAGAATAAGCGCTAATGTTTTTTAAATAGCAGAGAGTACGATAGGAGAAAGGATACAAAAAAGTATTACATTGCAGGCGTTGCGCTCATACGTATTGATTCTACACGATATTCCCGCTTCCGTATTTCAACGTAATAACATTAGAATAATCAGTTTACGCTAATACGTTTTACGCGAATTTGTTTCGCAAAAAGTAGGGAGGGAAAAGATAGATTGACAGCGCCATTGAAATGGACAATTTCTTTTTATTCTTAAATGAGCCCAACTTTTCTCAATTAGACGTCCTTCGTTCGCGTCCGCCGGATAAAACCGTCCTAACTCCGTTAGATCTAGTTGACTTCGTATATCACAAGGTGTACCGGAGATATCAAGCACTAGAAAAGTCTGTAGAAGCGGGAATGTTCCCAGAGTGCTAATACTTCTTCTGCCAAGACCCGCTCGGGCAGTCGGACGAGAGCGGTACACGAGTCGGAAGAAAGTATCCGCCGGGCTTGAAACTGGATCACGATTGATTGGCGCCGTATCGTCCGGCGGCGTACGCAACCCCCGTCCGGTGGTGGCAGCTACCGGCGCTGACGGTACTGCGAAACGGTCGCGCGTCGGTCCGATGCGGGGGTGGCATGGCGCTCCGTGCCGCCAGCGAGCCGTGGTGGAGGGCGGAAAGGAAGGATCTGACGTACGGGGCGGGTGGCCCCCGAAAGGGTCGCGGGAGGGGTTGCCGGAGCAATCGGGGGGTGGGTGGCGGGCGTCAGGGCAGGAGAGCTAGTATGCCGCAGAACGTAGATCGCGAGCGACGCGTTCCGCACCCCTCTGTCCACACACATACAGGTTCTCCGTTGACGACGGCGACGGCGACGTCCGTGGACTCGCCGCGAGCAGCACGTGGAGGTGGCGGAAACGGATCGCTCGTCGTTGACGCGACCCTCCGCGAGGACGCGCGATCGCACGTCCGCCACCGCCACCGCCGCCGACGCCGCGACGAGGGTCGCAAATCGCGCGCGCGGAGGGTAGTCGCTGGAGGAGGTGCTCGCGTCGCGGCCGCGCGCGTAAACAGCCGCACAGTAGTGTTAGCCATCCCCGACCCGACCTCTCGCGAGCGCAACGGCACCCTCCACTGTACCCGCGGCGTCGCGCCGGCTAATCGCAAACGCGGCTTCTGTGTGTTGCCCTAGTGATACCACCTTGGTGCTCGGTCCCGGTACCGCGCGAGAGTGCCGTCTCAATGTGCGTTACGTCACTCCTCCATCTTAGTGTACGGCTCCGAAAATACGTCGCGCCGTTGGTCCAGGGGCGATATCTCGGCTTACGCGGTTGCTGATCCTCCCCCATTCACGACCACGATGCTGACCTCTCGTCGGGAAACCCACTCCTATAGATCGCTCCAGTTGCTCGCCAATCGGTTCCCTCGCATCTGCCGGCACATGCTTGTTTAGCAATGCCGCGATTTTATCGTAATCATTTTTAGCTTCACTTGTTGTTCCACTTGTGTCTTGTATTGATATATAATTTGTTCGCCTCGTGGAGCTTAAGCGAAACTATACGTACACGTATTGATGTCCCGGGGGATTTGCGTGACGTTCGTCTCGTAGTTCGCTCGCGCGTGGCGTGCGTTGTATATACCAATGGGAAAAGATGACGATGTAAACTTATACCATGAGCTTTCTTATCCCTTTTCCTAAGGTTACTCGCTTGTAAAAATTATTCTCTCATGATCCGATTAGAAACTATTTTCTGCTTACCGTAACCTTTGGCATAACTTGAAAGATTAACTTTTCTGGGACATTGATTTCATTATAGCTCTATTTTTAACAAAATTACAAAGTTATTTTATTTATACACTGTAAAAGAGGATATTGATTATATCACACACGTATATGAATGAATGAGAATAATAACCGAATATATTTATATATGTATCTCTTTGCTTAGTAATTATTTACTAATGAGTGTTCGATATCAATAAACATAACACTTAATTATATCATATGTTTTAGTGTGTGTGTGTTTATCTTCTAAAGAATTTACATGATGTGTCTATGGTAACAGATTGTTTCTTCTATTTAACGCCAAAATTATTATAAATCGATTTTTTGTGCGGAAAGAATACAACGTTAGATAAAAATGTATGTATGTCCCCGATGCATCATCTTTCTCCCATTTTACCATTTGCCCGTTTTATAAAATATATCAAACGATGTCAATCCGCTTGACATTCCGTCATTGTGACATTCGCGCAGAGCTTGGTAAAAATCCATGCGTGCCATTTCCCAACTAGCGCAAACGGACAAGTACGACTCATACGGTTCTCTGTTGCCGGCAAGCTGCTTCAACCGGTGTACAAATGAAGTTATCAGTTCGCGTCGCTAGTGGAGGCAATCTTGCCGACGTTTCGTTAGCTGCCGGTGGTCCCGGCCGTTGATAAATTTGATCGCGGCAGAAGTCGCCGTTGAACGAAAACCAATAATTTTGCAGCTTCCTCGAACGGCCTAATCATATTCGCCACCCATCCCATTGCGTTGATTTCCTACGAACGTTACCTCTCGAACAGTGCTCGCCTTTGTTACGATTGATTTATTTTACAGAGCGGTAGCGGCTCGTTCTAAATCGCGCTAGTTGTTTACCCGAGGGAATCTTGACGGGGTTTGCATCCGGTGTCACTGACACTGACGACAGATTTTTGCAGTTTGGTTCTAACAACCTCCCCCCCCCCCCCCCGAGTTGGCACAATTGTACGGGAGTGTACAATACGTGGATATATATTGCACGCGTGTCGGAATTGTCGCGTTCGAATTTATCTTCTTTGGCACGAACTGGATACTATTGTTGTCGTTACTGCCAACATAGCCCATCAAAAATCGAATCTGTAAAATTGAAGTAACAAAACGTGCGTTTCTATTATAGTTCAATAACTGCTATTTGGTTTTATTACGCTGTAGCTATTGCATTGTCCCTTATATATATTTTTTATTTATTACCTCACCGCTACAAATATCTATACGAATTAGCACGGCGGAGAAAATAAATAGCATTACATTGGTAATCACTGCGATAAATCACAACCATAACAGCGGAGATAAATACCTTGAATTGCAATTTCTACATAAATACCTACATCTTATCGACAGAGCCTTTTCAATAAAGGGTTGTTTTTATCTGTGCCAATTGCAATATCTAAAACTTTGCGATTGTCCGGAAACGCCAATTACCTACAGTCGAAGTTTGCCGTGGTTAGCCAACTGTATAACGCGCAACATCTTTAGTCTAATGAGTTCTGTTCTCTATCGCGTACGCTTGATAGGGCAGGAAAGCTCCCAACTCTCATCGACCCAAATACTTATATTTTTCAAGTCGAGTTTCACCCAGTTATTAGGCCGCTCTTTGTTTGTCCGCTATCGTTTCTCTGGCAAATTAAGTGACATATAAAAAAAACGTGGTTGGTGAACCAGGCGTGTCCGAAAGCGGGATGAAACTCGCTCGGGCGTAATTGGCCATATATATTTTCGAAAGTAAATCTGTATTAACGAAGAATAACATATATTTTCGTTTCCTAGATAGAAAATCCACTTCATGCCTGACGTGTTTTATTTCTTTCATATATATTCCTGTTTTGTGCTTTGCTTCGTAGCAAGTTTAAACATTCTGTGCTTTATTGTTATATATTACTTTTTTTTAATTAAAATGTACATTTATAAGCAAAATATCATTTCTAGACGAAAATTCTGCAAAGCTATCCCCATAACTTTTTATCGATTACAAATCTCGAATAATCGACGAGAAATAAATAGGTATTGCATGTATAATCTCTGAGGTTAAATAAAATTAATAAAAGTCACTAAATACTAACGAAATGAATAAAATTATGGCAAACAAAATGGAATAGATAAATGAAGTATAATGAAACGCGATGTAAAATCAATGATGAAGTAACAAAGTAATTTCTTTGGCGGACTCTTTTGTCCTGTGGAAAATCGCAGCGCTCCTGCACGCGGTAGTGCATTGATTGGATTTTGTGCAGGGAGGTGCGAGGGTGCGGGCGGATGACTAATGGCGGCAAGGCGGAATGCATGGCGAGTGGCAGATTTTTGAGAATGGAAAGGAAGCGCAAATTCAGAGAATGTATGAATTTGTGTGTGTGTGCGTGGTGAATTGATGGAATCGTTGATGTAGGAGAACGGTGAGATACCAAAAACACACACACACACACACACAGAGTGCCAACCTCTTCTTAAGCGGCTTTCTATCTCTCTCTCTTCGGCGATTTTACACTTATCGCACTTATCCCCGCGCTTCTCTCAACGCTCTTAGCTCCCGGATTCTTTCGTATCCTCTATAGACTCGTTGCACTTACTCCAACAAATTTACGCACTTTCTTTATCACACCTCAGGGTTCAGCAGATGATATTATAATTCTCGTTTCTAAGGCGAACAATTTTTTTGTCCCTTCCACCCTCGTTGCCGTTTTTATTTAATCTATCGAATAGAAATTACAGCTGAAATGTCATATATTTTGGAATTTCTGTAATTTTCATTTTCTATCTAGCGCGTATGTTATTGCAGATGTAATGAATTTGTGGCCGGAAGCTTTCCTATCCAGTTATGCCAATGACGTCAAATTTGCGCTTAAATTATCCAAATATTTATTTAAAAATACAGACGTACCCTTACATACATACGACATTAATGTAATTATTTATTATGTAGATTGACAACTTACTTTAATATTATCGTACTAATAGCGGCAATTAATACCAAATATAATTGATATCGCATTATCCTGCGATGAATTATATCGATTTAATAATGATGATATCCAGTGATTATTCAATCAATTACATGAAATTAAAGTCGATAGCGCTTTAATCGAGGGAGCTTTGAACATTTCGTTGAAAGACACGTATATATCTTAATGCTATAGCACGAGGTGCGATATCCAGTGTCTAGAAAGAAAATCTCTCGCTCGACTTGAAACTTTATCGTTGAAACTTGGCATTCATCTTGACAGGATTGGCCGGCATTGTTCCAACGCGTTCAATCAGAAACGAAACTAGTACGAAAGTTCAACCGACGCGACACAAAAATTGAGATACGAAACACTGCGCGGAATAGAAAAAGACTTGATTGGCAAACCGGTAACATCTTCAGATTGGATGATACTAACAACATGGCGCAGGCGATGGCGTACGAATTTCGAAGAAGAGATTCTTTTCCCGAGGAGTAGATATACGTGTGTCGATTCGTGAATCAATATGACTAACGTCATGTGCGCGGAAGTGGGATGGGAAGGATATGTGGCGAAACGAAGATCTGGCAGTTGACGGAGGACGATATTGCATATTGTGCCGAGATTGGATTCGTACGTAAATGCACGGGAAATCCTGTAGCTTCCGGTAACGTCCCTTTTTTCAGAATAATCCGATACTTTCCCGCCCGACGACGCATCCCGCGTCCACTTTCGCCGATTAGTCGAGTCAACGCCTAAAGGAATCGACTTTTCGAGATAACACGGGGATGATCTCAGACAGAAGGTGGAGAAGCACATAAAATTACCAGAGCATTGTTTGCGATCGAACGACTAAGCGCGGCGGAAATAATAAAACTTGATAAGCCGACCGTAATAAGGAAAGGCTTAAATAATGTTGTCCACGTTCAGGTACGCCCTTCTTTCCGGTGCATACGTCGACCGCGAATCAATTAACAGGTCGATTTGTAAGTAAGAAGAATGAGGTTACTTCGGTAGGAAATTACCGGTCTGAATACGTAATGGGGCGCTATTTCTCCGGGCTTTAACCACGAATTGAGTCGAGCAATTAAATAGGACAGCTTTAACAGGAGTCGGCTTTGCCCGACTGCTGTTTTAGATCTCGATGCTGTATATTGATTACTTTATCCGAACAGGCGTGGCCGACAATAATTACATCTTTTGTATGCGAAAATAAGAAAAAAAAACGAAACACGAATAATATTTACGCAGGTACCTAATACTTTTCTGCGGTATTACGTTCGTATAATTGTTGCATCGGTTACGTTCAGCCTGGTTGAAAGGCGTTTCCGATCGTCTTTGATGAAGATTGGTTGCGCTACTAGGTACTAAAGTCTCTAGTATCAATGATACTTTATAAGTTCTCCATTTTGCATTATTATTCCGCATTTGCTTCGATGATTATCCATTCACTGCTTTCGCAGATGAAACTTACGACGCAATTCAATTTTATGTTATGTACTGCGTATCTCGGAATACATTTTGCATAGGAAGGCTTGCCGATTTTCATCTCACAGGAGGCATAAACGCTGTTTCTTGGTTATCATAAAGTATACCGTTTGTGCTATAACTTGTACGTCATGTTACCACGCGTACAAAATCTAACTTCTTACTTTATAAGAAGGAAACCAGTTTACATTGTCTATGGTAATGCGGATATATACGGCCTTGCGAGATCACGTACAAAGTAAAAACTCGGAAAGGAAAGGCTTTTGAGACACTGCCAATCCTCTAAGAAGCTCTGTTCGGAAACTGAGTCTTGACCGTCACGAAGGAAACAGCGAAAGAGCGTAGCGAAAAGAAAGACATTGTGGAATGAGAATTTAAGCAAATGGAAATACAAAAGTGCACGCTACGTAGGGAAAGGGTCGCGAAAATGCACGACGGCGGAAACTTTCATGCGGATTGCAAGAGAAAGGACAAATGCATCGTAGCGTTTGAACGTTTAGAATTTACAATTTTTTCCTTTTTCACGAAGGGCGTAATACTTCTCTTTCTTGAGGAGTAGGAAATTAAGAACGTATTTGCTATCGAACGTAATCTACATTATGCTATTCTAAATAAAATAAGACAAGATAAAATATAATATTAAAACAAGGTACATACTTTAAAGGAATGCGTCGCCTACTATTGAGTCGTTTTTCAACTGTATGTGTAAAGTTTTTTAATTGAATTTACTGGCCAATGAAGTTATTATGAAACATGTAGTTGTACAGAAAACGATACACTACGCTTCAAAGTAAAAGATATTTATCGGAGAAATTGCATTTCTCTATTTTTTACTCTGTCTCGAATTGCTAATTTGACTCACTTCTTTCCTGACGATAACTGTTAAAAATGAAATAGACAAATTTTCGGTAATGATAAAGTGCTAACATGACACACGTACTATTTTGCGTTTAAAACTACTATTGATAATAATTTTTCGTATGAGGAACGTTGTTTTGTGTTCGAATATATACTGTTAGTTTAATACTATTCTGACATATTCGACTTGGCAACGTTGCAATATGTCAACGTATCTCTGCGCCCTCTATTGAAATAATCAATAAAATGTTAACTGCCAATATGCACCCACTTATTTCTGAAATCCTTTTAACAGATAATCCAAGATTAATATTAATGTAACGTAAGATTACGACGTAGATATTTTGCAGGCTGTGATACAATTACAAACGACCCAGTAGATTCATTTGCAAACAGCATTTGAATAGTGCGCACTTTACACGGCTAAAAGCGACGCTGCCAAGCCTCTGTCTCGCTAGCGTCGGCTGGAGACTATAGTTCTCGTTAAAATGTTATATCTCGTTTAGTACGTGGGCACTCATGCTTTTTCCAATTTCTATGTTACGCTAAGACTTCAAATATATACAAAGAGCACATTTTTATCATAACAAGTACTGTGCAAACATACGCCTTTGCTTGAAATATGGCAGTTTTCCCGCTTTGTCGCGCAATGCCTATGTAAAATGACTGAATTTTGCTAATTTATATCCCAGCAACCGTGTGGGCAAACATTTTTTTTATAATTAAAAAAATTCTTCGCTCTTTGCACTGCAATATAAAAAGTTTTGGGATCAAAATATATTATACAGCGTACATAACGTGTTTCCTTAAAATCAATTATATGTATTTGAAAAAAGTATTCGCGGATCGCCTTCACAAAACTTAATTACAAATTGCGGTCATGTTCTCTGCCAATATTAGTTTGTTCGAAAACAAAAGTAAGCTATCTGTTTGTAAAATGGCGCCTCGAGGCTTCATTTTAACTCGCGCTAACTGTGATCCCCTCTAATATGCAAGTTGCGCATCCTATTTCTGTGCTGCACAGACGTCGGTACGTGATACAAGTTTTGAGCGTCATGGCTGGAAGGCGCATGATATAACGCGCTACTTTATATTCAACGCGAACGTGTCCCCCGATTTCGCTACATTGATCCTCGATCACCCCTTAAAGCGGGGCTTTCAGGTCCTGGATTTTGCCTAAGCAAAATTTCTTCCAAAACTCTACTCGTTTCGCCTCCGTAATCACCGCTCACTTCACGTTACGCTTCAGATTAGAGCGAAGCCAATGAGCAATCGGCGAGATCCAAGGGAATCTCTCGGCGAATGTCTGGCGATTCGGGCGATAATCCCGAGATTCTTACGAGAATTTTTAAGCCGACCGGAAATTTCCTTTACGTTTTGCCTCCTATCGTTCTTTTTTACTCTTTCCACTCCGCTTGCGAAAACAAAATATAATTAAAGTTTCTTATAGAACGGCTATTTTTTTATAAACTCGACGACCAGAACATTTTTCAATTTTACTAAGTTATAATTAAATTGCACGCTTTCGCTTAAACATTAAGTACCGTTTCTTTCTTTCGTGGGAATTATAGGGGGAGCAGTGGGAATTACACAAATTAGATGTACGATTAAGTGTATTTTAACGCTACGCGTCCGTTCTAATCTCGAAATTACAATAATGAAGTACATTTATTTGCATTAAACTGGGCACTATAATTACGATCTATAATCTCTTCGTATAAACAATAACTCATGCTCGCGCGCATTTACATATTATTATTAACATATTATTATTAGTTCTCTTTAATAAGCTTCCGTACGTCGAGTTTCCCCCTTAAAATTTCACATGCAGATTACCATTTAACTTCGCATGAAATATCACAGAAACTGGGATACGCGCGACTCTTATCTTCCCTCTGACGTCGTTCTTGGCGCGGTTTCTTTGTTTTTAACTTTCTCAGCAGTTTGCGCAGACTACACACAGCCTCCTTGATACGCTCGCATATAATGCACAAGCATCCTCGAATCCGAGGTATGTCTGATCTGCCAATTAAAAGTCTCGTAAAACCTCATTTTATATTCCTCGCAATGATGCAATGCTTCATACTGCAGTCCTCGTCGTAGCGGATGAACTTTCGTGCTGGTCCTGTTCCTGTTTGCGCCGTTGCGCGTTATATACACGGTTGAACTATACAAAATTAATTTAAATTAGATTGACAGGCAAAATACTCGTAATCTATTACTAAAATTCGTATCACGTACACGCGCGTTCTATCCAGTTTTAAATTGCGCGAAGCAGTTGGGCATCAGCCTCGGGCGGCCTCGAAATTTCAACGCATTCCGAATGACTGCCTCGATATTATCATTGTATCCTGCTGTTGGATTTCACATAGAAATAATTCACGGGCTTCACCCTCTTCTCTCTCTTCCCCTCTTGCTTGGTGTCACGCTGTCCTTTCAGCGGATTGCAGTCGTGTGCAGGTCTTTATTACCTCTCGCGCGATTCTCGGGGTCTTCCTGTTTACATAAAGCCGTTGTACGTAGATACACGCTGAAGACATTAGAAGTTTGCACGTACGGGCATGCAGTTCGGTGCTCATGCCGCACTGGTTAGCGTTAAACCAAGAGTTATGATATTCAGAGTGAGACAAGCCGGTCTGAGATAGAGTCGCTAACGCGCGCCGTTCCAATTTTGACTATTCCATCTTCCGTAATCTCATACACACGCCGGAAATAACGCTAATTACTTGTTATCTAATCTTATACCTTATATCTATAATGATCATATTATCTTATATCTGTAATTATCCTATAATTATCCTGAAACAGCGAACAACGCTTAACGCGGAGCGAACTCGCGATCACGGAAATATACGAGCGACCTGCGCAATCATTCGATAAAAAAAAAATGTCAGTGACAATCACATAACTTTTACAGTACAGTTATGCCTTTCGTATAAATGTTGCGTCGCTCAAACAGTTGATTTCATTCGCATTCAGCATTTATCAGCAGATGCCGGAGCCATATCGATCTTCCTCCTGGTTTCCCTTAGCTTTACGTGGGTGGAAAATAAATATCAGCCCCTCTCATACGGGCGAGAGTAGTCCCAAGTGAAACGCGCGGACATCTCGAGCGACGTGTGTGTGTCGTCGATCGATCGTCCGAGCTGGATTGTCACTATGTGAACTATGTTGAACGCGGTCTGCGCGCCCGGCGATGACGGACCACGCGTGAGGCTACATCACTATGTTACTACATCCGCGCGCCGTGTCGCCGCCCGTTCTCCACGCGTGACCGAGGTGACGACGAGGACGACGATGTAGCCGTCCGCGGGACGACGACAACGTGCCACGCACGACGTGCCGGTGGCTGGGAGTGGAAGGTCGCGCACTTGATGCGATGTGAGGTTCGTCATGAACCACCCCGCGACCCGGGACCCGTTTGGCTCCAGGTCGCCGGGATGCTCCTACCACACGTGGACCCCGCAGGTCGGTCCACCATGCAGGAACTGCCAGAGGCCGGTCTTGAGCCTGCAGCCTTGCTTGCCGCGACGCCCAGCGCTCTACTCGTATCCGTCCGTCCGAGAGCCGGAGCGCCGTCACGAGTGCCACCCGGATTTCCATCAAGAACGCCACCCGGATTACCTTCAGGATCATTACCAAGAGTATTACCAGGAGTACCATCGGTACGAACGTCCTCGACGGCAGCGGTCGTTCGAGGCGCTGTCGCCGCGTCGTCGCGACGTTGACATCGCCGACGGCCGGCCGGCTTCGAATCCTTACTACCACACTCATCCGCCGCCGAGCTCGTCGACCGGTTATCCCACTTATCCCCTTAACAGATCGGCCAGCGTGGTCCGCCTGGGCTCGCCCGGTGGATCGCTCGGCCAACGCTCTCCGGGAGCGCGCGTCGCGAAGCCGCCCGGTCTTGAACAGTCCCACCGATGGATCGGCGAGGAGACCAAGAGATCCTTACCGTTGCACGTCTACAAATATTATCTCGCGCACACCAAGGAGTACCACCGGCAAAATATCAAGGTAATTAACGCTCGTTCGCGAGGTCAACGATCGGCCGACGTGGAAGAAGATTAATTAACCCGGATAGTCGCTGGCACGTAGGCTACCCCCTGTAGGGGAGAGGACTTCCCGCCTAATTATTTATTTAAGTATTGCAACGTAATGTGTGTTGCGTAATAATTCGTTACCAAGTCAAAAATTTGCCAGCTTAATTGTGTATTACAATTTCCGATGCAATTCTGTATCGCGTACGTGTGGTGTATTGATTAATGTTTCTTGCAAAAGTTTTCGTGAAAGTAATCAAACTCAATTTACGAACGACGCAGTCGTTAATTCTCTTTAATTCTCTGACAGATGCCAGAGTATTTTTCGCATAGTGTGTATCATAATATTGAATGGAAATCACACGTCTTTGTCACGTCGCGCGTTGCGCGTGAGACTTTTTAGTTTTAATTTTTTTAATATTTTTCACGTATCTCGCTTATTTACCAAAGGATCAGATGTTTGTTCGCAATTTCGAAATAGTTTTATTGCGTTTCACTCTGCAGCTAGTTAAAATTTTACCGCAGTTGGAATTTTGTAATTACTTTAGCTTGCTACTTAATAGATTAACATCACATATTATGGGGTTTCACCGATTTTCAAGTTCTGCTCCAGCATGACACTTTCCACTAAGAAATCTTTAAATCTCTAAACACATTCGGTTACATTTGCACGATTATTATTGTAATTTTTAACT
Organism: Vollenhovia emeryi; assembly: GCF_000949405.1. Taxonomy (NCBI): domain Eukaryota; kingdom Metazoa; phylum Arthropoda; class Insecta; order Hymenoptera; family Formicidae; genus Vollenhovia; species Vollenhovia emeryi. The sequence continues at coordinate 61,129 of NW_011967130.1, forward strand.
AAAAGTAACATTATTTTCGATTTATTTCATTCCTTAGGTGCGTCTGAGACGGAATATTAAAATAATTATCTTCTACCCGAGATTTAATTATCGGATACGTAGAAGCAGCACACTAATTAATCATCGTTATCTCGGTCCCCGCACAAATTTAAGATTCAGGCGAGAAAATGCATTTGCGTTGCTATTCTGCAGAAAGTAGTCCGAAGAAAGATCTCGGATAGAATCTCTATCCTAGCTCTATTCTAACTGGAATTACGGTTCAAGGATACTTCGCGTCGCTATACAATCAGGATATTCTATCCAAGCGTTACGTTTAGCGAGATGGAAGAACGGTCTGCATCACGGAAAAGTAAACAGAAAGGATTTTATTGAGTTTTTTCTTTCTTTTTTTAAATGAGTTGTTTATAACAATTATGCGATGTGTAGCATATTTGAAGGATTTTAATTTTCAATTAAGACCTCGTTAATATGACCATTTTTAACCGTTTAATTTAAAGTACACTTTAAAATAAGTCGTCTAATTTAAAATAAAATTTGTCACTAAAGGAAAGTAAAAGCGCGCTCGGCATAGGGTGACGACGCTATCTTTCTGTTAAAAATTGCAACAAAACGTATCCGTATTAATTTTCGTATAATATTTAACTTAATCGAAATTTAGGATACTGGGATAAGTGTGCTCTAATCACTATTACGATGAAATTACGGACTCATTTACACGCGCGTACATACAAACACGCGCGCACATATATTATAACACAGCTGCATATAATAAATCCACTTTATTTGAAATATACATGATAATTTAGGGAAAATATACTGCGGCAGGTAAGAGCAAAGCTTTGCAACGGAAATAAAATTCTGCCTGGTAATTCGTTTAGAGGTATTTACGGATAAAATTGTTGTTCACGCTCATAATCCACGCGTGAGTTTTCTATAATTTTGCTTTTGCTGTACACGGAATTCTATTAAAGTTACATTTTCGTTGTAATATTTACCGTCGGCCGTGCCGATCGTAAATTATCATAGCGTTGTCGCTATCGCGTATATTTACCGTACAAGCAAGTGCCCTTGAGTCTTCTAGTACCATGAAATGTGTGTGAGTGTAGCACCTGAGCGCGCCTCAAACGCTTCAAAGAGGAAAAGTCCGTGAGCGAACCGACATTTTTCGTCCGCATACTTCGTTATAAAATACAAAGTACTTAGTTCGCACTCGAAACGTTACGGCGTCTTTTCCATTTATCACACTCTATTTGTTATTAGAAACGATGACAAAGAGTATAATTAATTTGTCAAAGAGTGAAGCCCCAATTTTTCTTCAGCGATCCGCTCTTAAGTGATTCAAACAGTTTAATGAACTTTGACTAATTATCGGATGAAGTGGACTTTTTTTTTTATTAATTATTAAATATTAGGGTGGGGCTGTTATAACGAGATAAATTAGATGACTAAATTATGAAACATGGCTGACCCACTTAAGTAAGGTAAATCGCAGAGTCGGGTTTACAGACCCAAATAAAAGAATGAATGCATTTATCTTTCATAAAATCTATATTATACAATATTAAGTTTCATGTGGAGAGACCATATTGGTTTAACACATATGTACATTTACCACATGGTACATATTTGGACTATATGTAGATATATATACATATGTACAAGTCACTGTTGTAACAGTTATTTCAATTTTGAAATTATATGCGAGAATTGTAATCATCTGTTCTACATTTCTTCTATACATCAAGGTAAAATAGAAAAATAAAATTTAATTTGGCTACGCCAGGTACCAAATCCATGAAATACTTTAGCAGTGGGCCGGCCTAAGACAGCGATTTTTAATAATTAATAACTCGTTAACTATTGCAAAACCTGCAAAGTGGTACAGGACTTTTCGACTTACAATTAGTCTAGTCCACTCTATCCCACAATAAGCGTTGATGCGGGTATTACATAACACCCTGTATATGCAGTTATTGCATATTAAAAAACACACAAATATGTGTGTGTAGAGTATAAATTAAATATTTTAACAATTCTTTTAATTGTTTAAATAATTTGATGTGTACGTGTGTGATTGAAAGTATAGAAAGATATTTATTTCAATGCCATACACACACACAACTAGTTTACATATGTAGATAAAGTAAGTTAGTATTTTGAAGTGATAAAATTTCTATATGTATTTCTAAGAGAGTTATATGCCTTTAAAATCTGCAAAGCGTATTGAATGTTAATAGGAAAACAGGGTATTGTTAGTACAGTAAATATTATCTCATACGAGGAATTAACTACTACCCGTGAGAAATCAAACAAATAAATAAAATAAAATTTTCGAGAATTTCGTCTAAAAGCATTAACAGATTTACTTTACGTTTATTGTAGTAGATTTATATTGAAAAAAGCAACCAAATATTGCAATTATTTATATGTAATATAAACATTACAATGGGATCAATATCATGTTCTTGTATTGAATCAATGCATTTTTTTTTGTTACTATTAGAAAGATAAAAATATTGCTATCGATTTTATTTGATGTAAATTCAAAAAATGTTTTAATATTATTTTAGACAAGTATATTTTTAATATTATTTGATGGATCAAGTCAATTTTTTAAACATGCTTAATATGTTCGGTTCTGATTAAATTTTCTATAATTACTGATTCCAGTTTTGAAATATTATTAATAGTTACATAATAATATTTAATATCTTTCGGGTAGTCTCTTTCATATTATCAAAATATGTAATGTAATAATAAATTTAAAAAACGTATTACTTTTAATTAGATCGACGATAATGAAGCTGCCTGGTTATAATTATGATATCATTAGTAACTAAATCGTTATTGAATTTTTGCATTATATCTTTGCAATGAGATCTAATATCTTTTTCATTTACCTCCGGAAGAAAATGAGATATAAAGCACAAGCATAATTTAAAAAAATGTAATATTCAGAGATATAACGTTAACGAAGTTTTGCCTGGTTGTGAAAAATTAAGCTCGCGCAAATCTCATTCGCCAGAACTACAGTGACTAAACTTTTGCTTTTTGCATTGAAATTGTGTGGAACTAAACATTTTTTACGTTATAAACATTTGTATTTTAGTATTTTCAATATAAATATTGGATCGTATTGATTATTGCTTAAAATGGAATATATATTATATTTTTTCAAGCTTGAAATGAAATAGATATGTAACATCTAATAATATAAAAATTAATAGTTTGATAATATAAAAACGATGGCACAGCAACAATATAACAATGCTAATATAAAATGTTAGAACACACGTAACGATTTTAACTGTAATGATTTTATAGAATTAATTTAACGATGCTAACTATTTACCATTTTAACTTTTTTAGGCCGATTTCAACACATATAACTCTTTAACTAAACGAGCATTCAAACGATGTGAAATTTAAGCAATGCATTTCCGTTGCGTTATTGTGTTGGTATAATAGTGACTGTTTTTGCAAAAATCTAATTATCATAATATATTTCAATTAATTTAAGCCAATGATTTGAGCCGATATGTTAAAAAATACCATTCAAAGCATTTTATATTTATAATATCTTTTATTCTAATACTTTTGTTAAAGATATTTACATGAAATTTATTATCTGGAACATATTAATGTTTTGCAAAATTAATTTTTGCAATACTAGCTGTGAACGTAAAATCTAAAGCATTTATTCAAAATTTAAAAATCGTATTTCTATGTAAAGAGCTTTTCAATTTTAATTGCTTAAAATTTAATGAATAAAAGGACATATCGCGCTGAAACAAAACTAATTCAACTAGTAGCTCGGTTTTTCGTCGAATAATAACGAGACAACAGTTGGACGAGCAAGGATAGGGTAGGAAACAAATTATAATGGGTACATTATATAAGCGAGTTAAACCGTTTAGAGAGTTCGATTTATTCACGAGCGCGCGAGTGCTCGTGAGTACACGACGCGGACGGAGGTTGCGCGGACGCAACTACATACTCGTATTAGACTTGTACAGACTTATGCACTAATGCCTGTACCTCAGTTTTACTAGGATTCACATTTTCACATCTACACATCGATAAGTTCCAGGCTGCAGCTCACACAGCTTCTACAGAAGTCTGTGGTAGTACACATGATGTAAAAGTACAAGGTGAAACATTGCGCACGTAACCAATTTTTGGGGCCAATTGTTTATTGGTTCTTGCTGCATTCAACCGCAATGATTTGCAGTGTGAAGTTTTGGGGAAAATTTCTGATTGGTAACGAGTGCGCATGCACGAGAATGTTACACCTGGTGTAACTAAATTCTTGCATCATGGAAGTATCAGAGAAAAACCTGAGAGCGGCCACGCTGGCGTTTTCCTTGATACCGTTTCAGGAAACTATTTTGTGCGCCCTTACGTACATTTTTACTTTTAAAACTATTTTATTACGCACTTTCTGACTCTGCCGATAAAATTTCCACTTGGTGCATGTCTGTGCTATTCATTCTGACATCTAATTTATAAAATTTACATTGACTACATGAAGAAAGTTGATGTAAACATGCAGATAATTTATGTTAATGTACTTTTGAAATTCACAGCACAATCCTGAAAAATAGGCGTAGCATAAACACGCACAAAGTGGAGACTTTATCGGCAGTGTCAGAAGATGCATAGCAAAATAGTTCCGAAGGTACAAAAGGGCGTAAGGGCGCGCACAACAGTCTCCTGAAACGCCGGTGTGGCCGCTCTGAGGTTTCTCTCTGGTAGTACATACATACAGCTTGAAACTCAGTGCTTTGTATAGATGAGAAAAATGATGATAAAAATGCAGGTCCAGGCATTAATGAATAAGACTGTACATACAGTCGTGGTCAGAAAGGTTGTCCGACGTTTTATGATAATTTCGAAAATGCAGTCTATCATGCGAAAGATTATACCTTTGCTCACTTGGATACGTGCAGTGACGCGTTATTAGAGCAAAGGAATGATATGTACGAATATCCATGGAATGATACAAACGTGTATTCCGAAAACTTATTGTAAAAAGTTGGACAACCTTTTTGACCACGACCGTTTATTGCATATGAATATGGCAGACAGATAACAAAATTCCGCTGACAATTTTACCGCTATAAAAACCGAGAGGTATCGCTACTCGTTCAGTCTATTCTATCTGCGGTTTCGGCGAGCGCGTCGGATGCAGTGGAGGAACGAAAACCAAATAGGTAGGCGCATAGAATTTGAAGAATTTTCCAACTGGAATGGTAGACCACGTTTGTCCGAATAATTTGCATATTTTGCGGACTCGGATGCGGCCTGCAGGAATTCAAAAGCAAGGGAGACACGAGCGTATTAGACGACACGAAATAACGTTTAAAAAATCATAGAGGGTTAGTCAATTTTTACCAACGTCTAGTCCGCGTATGTGCAATACGTTTCGTGCGGCTTACGCAAACCGTCGGTATAATAATATGACTGAGCTTGCCTCGTGCAACGAATATCAAAATAGCACATGGTACTTTGGCTGAATATCAAGCATCTCTTAAAGCCGGCGTAACGAACAGGATTTCTGCTGCTTCTACTCTTCTATTCCGTTTCGGAGGAATACGTATACTCAGGATAACGATCCGAATTCGCGCACGGATCTCTAATACCACCTGATCGTGAAAAATGAAATTAAAAGGTACCAATTGCGTTTACACAATGCGCCTTGAAACGACGCTCGAAAAAGGAAAATGTAATTTCGCGCTGTATCGTCGTTACGTATATAAGTTTATTCCTTTTACTCCCACTTCTACGTATGTTATATTTTTGGTTTCTCCTGCACGCAACGAGCGCACATTTCTTTCGTCCGAAATGGGAAAAGTACGGCACAAAGAATATTATAATTCTAATAATAGCGCTGTAAAAATATATACTGTAATACTGTTTTGTAAAAATTAGATGAAATTTTTATAACTGTTTCGTAAAAATCGTATGAATGAAACACACAGTCACATACACACATCCACGTGCACAGAGTGTATGTACTCTTTAAAACATTTTACATAAGATCGTACAATTGTTTTAATATTGTTATATTAATTTTTGACCTGAATCATTTCCACAAATTGCTTATAATATATGTATAATATTTTACAAAATTTCTTGGTTTACTTTTATGTGATTCAAATGTAACGGGTCATATTTTTTTCGTGAATTTCATACTTTGACAGTAATATTTAATTTTTATGATACATTGCTGTACGATACGATACACGCATGGATTGACATTAACTTCTTTCCAATAGGCTAGCAAATTCGGAATATTTGTTGAATTGATGGCAAAAGTTAATCCTACAGAATATATGTTTTTTTAAAATATAGTAGCGATGGTATTTTTTGAAACTATTAAAATGGAAATGCAAAAATATAAAATTATGCTTTGAAGTACATTTTTCTACTGAATTATGTTATTTTGTAATTTTGCAAAAAGAACAAATTAAGTAAAAGCAGAATTTGAATGCAGTATAACAGGAATCATAATAAATGAATATTCATGAACAGAAACAATAATCAGATGTGGATCGATATAATTATATAATCATTTATCAGAGAATACAAATATTGTTACACACATACGTACAGACATACACGTACTCGTAAAAATTGTCGATATCTAGAACACATTTTCTACTTTACACATCTATTCATAACTCGCTTATTTTAGAGCTAGTTAAGCAGTACTGAAAACGATATAAAAGTTCTATCCAAACTAAATCTCGTATCTTGAAGTCTTGCGAGTGTATTCTGATTGCCATGTTGCCTATAAATTTAAAATTTACGGTGCGACGAAATGTTTCGTTTGAAAGAAATATGAGGAGCTCATCACGTAGCAGCGTGTATTTTTTTGGCTTCGAAGGCACCTTGCTTCGGCGAGGATCACGGAGAGTATCTCGTTCGATGTATTTGCGGTATCGTTAAGTTTATGGTCTCGTTTATGCAAGAGATGGGCGTTCATTGTAGGACTGATAGATCGCACCGCGTGTCGAACTTTGCTTGGAAAAGCCGATTTTACGACTTTCACTTAACCGAAGTTAAAACGACCGCTCGGTGCACGCTATAATGATGGCATAATGCTTCAACGGATTTGTATGTTAATCGGAGTATAATGGCCATCATAGATCTCTCTATATGGCTTATACCGCGTCCCATTCGTACAGCTTTGCAAGAACGATCTATAAACCACAACAATTTCTTTTTATTAATTAATTTGATATTGAAAGTGATAAAAGCGATAAGAATATTTTCTTATAAAAGTCCTTATACAATAAAGATACGTAGAAATTTAAAGTTATCAATATCTAGAAATTTAAAATTATAATTAGAAGTAATATAAATAAATAATTTTAGTAAAATTTTTAGTAAAATTACAGCTACCAATTGCAGACAGTTTACTCGAATAAAATGTGTACTTTTTGTTGACATATTCGCTGAACGAAAATTCGAATGCATTATTAAGGTTTTACGTAAGGAAGAATTGTAAACGGCTGTCTGTAAACGAACAATATGTAATACATCTTCGAACGTATTGTACTCATACTACACGTACTACGTTCGCAATTGTCGAACTAATAGCACGTGGCAATACAGCATTGCGAGTGCATAGTTTGACAAGATTATGAAAGCCATAATTCAGTTCTCCAGTGTAAGGAGCACACAAACTGTTCGTTGCTCCAATTATTGACGTTGAACGGTAGTTGCAGATCTGACTGTTGATCCATTAGTTGCCAACCTAAATACGACCTGTTTGTTGCAACATTAATTCTCATTAGATCGAACCTCACCTGCCCTTCGGACGTGAAAATTAGGCCATCCGGGATGCCGCATGTAAATTAGTAGTAGATATGTTATCAGACGTGCATGACATATACATGTGTTCCGTGACTCTTTGAGAATTAAACAGGACAGCGGGAAACTTTCGATTTCGAGTGCTGCTTAATTTTGTACCACATACATGACGATGTTTCTTAAACTATATACACGGAGAGAATTTTCTCTTGAAATTTATCCCGAAAATCATGTGGTCGTGGGACAACAGGGCAGTTTGAAGAGCTTGCGAGTTTTTTCAAAATTTTATCATACATTTTCTTTTAATAACATGTATGCTAAAATGTATACTAATTGTAAGTGTAATTTCTAATAAAATGTATGGTAAAATTTAAAAAAACTCATAAAATTCTTTAAAATGCCGCGCTGTCCCACAACTAAATAATTTTCAGGATAAATTTTAAAAGAAAATTCTCCACGTGTAGGTACGTATGTACTTTCTATCTATTTTTAAAAATATATTCCAGCAAATTTATTTTACAAGTAAGTGATAAACCGACTTTTTATTATAATAATATCATAGTTAAAAATTTGTTTTACGTAATATACTACACTCTTTATACTGCTGTTTTTATGCTGTAAGTCGGACCAAGTATCCTTCCAACTTTATTAATTTATTAAATAGATTAACATAGTCGACAGCATAACTAATTTTGAAAACAGCAGCATTATTAATATTTAACGTAACATGGAAGTTTGCATCGATTACATTTTATTTTTTATTCCATTTTATTTCACGAATTTATATTATTATGCGGTTCCCCGTTGTTTCTTCTATAATTCTATATTATGTATATGTGACGCGTACATGAAAACTGAAATATCTAAAACTCTGACCATAAGTTTTTTTACGCTAAATTTATTATCGTTGCACTATCAAATTCCCTACAATTCAAAATTTATTTAAGCTCCCATGACCGATGGCTTTCCGATAGCATTTGACATTTGCATGCTCAGTTGTTTTAATAAACTGTAATTGGAATCCTGCAATAATCTCGTACCGGCCTGATGGCACGATATACTTTCTATCAAAACATTTACTCGTGATTAGATGAAAGATGAGCTACACTTTAAAAGCATGACGATGCTGAAAGGCGCGTTGGACTCGTCCATTTTGTGAGGATAAAATTTAGGTTATTTGCAGAAGATATATCTACGTTTTAATACTATATGTTCATGGTCGTGATTAATCGATTGTCTGTTTTATATGAATAATTTAATAGTCGAAAATCCCAATTACACTTTGCTTTGATTTTTAATACATGCACTTCATGTCATACGTTAAAAGCATATGAAACGATATTTAAGTACCAACATTTATCATCCTCGTATTAAAGATATTTTCGATATGTCGCTTATCAGTGTACGATAGTACGATAATTATGTACAGAAGAAAATCTGCGCAACGAGACGTACCTAACGTTCTGAATGAAATATTAACTGGAATTCTCTTTCTGCGGATTAATATTGGACGTTGTTGCCACTTGGCTACGTTAAATATTTGACGTGTATAATTTGTACGCTGAAACAATTTGTTCGTTTTAACGTGATCCCGCGAGTTGTATCGGGTTTTTATTCCATGTAAAAATAATCCGAGCAGCTCATGATGTCGCGTAAAGATCAGTAATGTAAGCTATTGGAACATGCGATAATTTTAACTAACACGTGCACCGATTATTTCATATTTTTTCTCCGCCCACTCACGATAATCCACGGGCCTTAATTCCCTCTTATTAATAATTTCGAGTGTTATGCATCGACAGTGTGTGTGTGCGCGCGTTACACATTGCTGGCGGCGGTCGACGTGCTGGATAATCGTCGCACCGAGTATCGATGATGAAAAGCGGAAGCAGATCGTAATTGAATCACAATGAGATTCAATTTATTAGGGTTATCAATTATTGATTGGCCCTTGAATTATATTCGTCGCGCGAGGTCTCGCAAAAAGCCCGTCGTAAATCGCGAGCGCGACACCGCCGCATTTAAACGAACCCCCGGGAATGTCCGCGTTCGCCGCGTTCGTTTGGAAATTCTTGATAAAATAAATGTGACGGAGATAAAGTGGAAACGAAAAAAATGCACTTTAACCTCCCGTGATATGGAATGCATGAAGGCGGAATATAGCGGAACACGTTGTGCGTTATGTTTGCATGAGAGCAAAACGAAAGCGGCGGTATCTCCGAAACGCACGTTAACACGACCAAATATGACGTGGGCAGCATAACTAGCGAGTATTTTATTTATCTCGCGAAACATGCTTTTATGTTGCGTAGAAGATAGTTTTAATAATTTATCTTAATTTCACTTTATTTGGATAACTCTCTTGTTTTAGTATTATATATCGAATCCTTTGTTTAAGAATATAACAATCGTTCTTGTGCGCGTTTTAATTAATATATATACATAAAATAATACAGCTGTATTTTTGTATTCGTAATGGGAAACAAGTAAGGAATTCAATTGTTGCTATTCCTGGAAGTTCTACGTCACTATCTTATTTTTGAAGCTGTGCGAAATTATTTATAATGTTGATGTGAATCGCATTGCGCGATCAATACTCCCGAATTCGTCTCTCAACATATTTCTCACCCTGCAGATATATTTAATTAAATGGCGTCTGTGCCAGATACGTCACTAGATACGATGAATGAAGTTGGAAAAACGTGTTAATTCACTACTCGGGATCTTAGCTGTAAAACGCTACCACTTACGCGGATTAGCGGTGCCAGTTACTACTTGAGCTTGGCAAGGTTTCTGGAACACGTTGTTTGTTAACAATGTCCGGTCATGAGGAACGACAGAATTCGCGAACGGTCAGGGGTTATACGTAAATTTTTTGCACAGCCTCGCGAGGGTAATCTCGCGAAATTGCGTATAATGAATCGCGTCGCAAGTTGCACGCGAGATTCATTGTACCACAAGATTGACGTTCTCTTTATTGTAGACAATGGACGTCATTGTACATCGGAAGTTCCGTCTCTGATTTTTAACAATTATGATTTGCAAAGGGAGCCTTTCTTTCCGGCGGAGAACATCGCTCGCGGGCTTAACTGCTCTTCTTTTTTACTATTACGCGATATACCCGTTGAAATTCGCCTTTTCAATGCACAGGCCATAATGGTACCATTGTATCGTGTCGCCCTTGAGTTATTTACACCCCGCGTTTGCAGTCTTCATTTCGTGGTCTCACAACCTTGGCGGAGTATATGATAAATCGAGGCCACACAGTGGAACGGTAACGCGAAGAGGCCCAGTGTGACAGAATGATATATCGCGAACGGTAATGCGCTCGCGGTAATTACGAACGACGTCCGATTAAACTTATAATCGTACGTAATTAAAACTCTTAATTGCTTCAATAAGTATCCGTCCAGTTCCGGGGCGGGAGAGAGAGAGAGAGAGAGACGGTTCCTCTTTCTCATGCCGTCGTCTTTCTTTCGATCTTGGTGTAAACACCAAGATAGCGAGCTCGCATCCATCTCTCCTTATTACTTCTTTCAAAGTGAGACGAGGATGCGGCGCGGGAACGATCGATGCGGCGCCGCGTCGTTAATCTTCGGCGGGTGCAATTCGAAATTCTCTCTCGCACGCGTACGGTCAGGTATCAATGCGCCCGTATATACATTTTCTTGCTATATGTATTGACGTTGAATAGCTATAGCTTCCTCCGGCGTTGACATCGAGATGCATAAACCCGTGTTCTAAACCGCTCAACCAGGCATGATCGGCATGCACGATCTAGATTCAGCGTGGCATTGAAAAGTTCGGCTCGCAAACTAGAAACGAGGATCTTCGGTGCACAGCATTATTTTATTGTTTTGTACGTAAATAAAACATTTCGCGAAATACTCCACTTCGAAACTTTCCAATGGGACAAATAGATTTTTGGGGCAGATTTTGTTTTCATTTACGTCACTGCTGTCTTCTCAGCTGTAACAATAGTTATATAAGTCGGACATATTTTTTAAAAGTTCCCTAGATTTCTGCAAATATAACTTTGCGCGTGTCTATCAGAGCTTGAAACGATTGATTGGTGTTACTAGACTGGAAAAATAAATACTTCATCCATAGTAATGATTTATTTAAAGACGGAAGGCAGATTTATACATGTATGGAAATAAGTTAAAATCTTTGTGACTATTGTAATTCTTTGTTTTAAATCTTACAAAATGAATAAAAATTACCTATACATAGAGGAAAGTCCTCTATTATGAGGTAGAATTCTAATGTGAGATAGTAGGTTTTCCACGTTCGAATTCAATCACAAATCTTTTTTTGCAACGATTACACGATCTAACAATCAATTTTCCACTCAACAAATTTCACTTCACGGGCAACAAATTCACGGTGGAACCAACAGATGATGCCTATTAATTTAGCAGAAACTCCGTTATCTCATATTAGGAGCCTATCTCATAATAGGGGACTTTCCTCTACTTGTTTGTTCACACGAGATGTATTCTTGAATTTTTTAACTACAAATTGGCGAGTGGCATTTAAGTAAGATAATAATTAGTTTTCTAGTTCTCATCTAAAAACTGCTTATTTGTTTCTAATTTTTAGGATAAAGTCTCTATTTATTGGCTAAACTTTAAAAAGCAATTTGGAATAAGTTATATGCACTGATATACGAAAGATATTGCTTGAAAGCACGGGTGTTATTATTGATTTAAGAGACTGTTGTCACTACAAAGGATTAATATTATATATGAATGCAGTTTTGGTCGACCACGATATATAAATTTATATAAATCAAACAACAATTCGAGCTACTTCACCGGTGAATAGCGGGTTTCTTGGTCCGAATATTTATCTTTTCATACGGTTCACGCCATACCGCGAAAATCACGGAACGAAATTGGAAATCATTTGCGTCGTTAGATAATTTAATGCGTATTTGACCGCGCACGAATGCTGTTGGGCATCAGAAACAAGTGACATTATGAGAGACAGGAGAATTATTCAGGTGAAATTGTTAATTGAAATTTGCCGTGACTTTTTATTCCGTCAGTTTTCCGAGATATTGTAAGCTCTTAATTATTAACGAAACTTTGTTTCTCTCAAACTATTTAATGTGAGAAGTTCTTTCAATTTAATATGTAAACTAGTTGAGTCTAGCAGTTGCGTTCGTAAAAATACATCAGTCGAAATTAGTTTGAGGAAAACATAGATGTATAATAAATATTCTTTACAATAATTTTGAAAATTTTAACAGGGAAGATAATGAATTCGCCGCGCATATTTTACTGTCTTCGAGTTCCATGGTTACTTCAGCGTGTTTTACAAATGATTGACTTAATTTTCTAGCAAAGAAATTGTATTTTTTCTATTAATGTGCATATTTATTCGTTCTAAAGATAATTCGTAGTTATTTAGTGTCTAATATTGAAATTAACTTTATACTATTTGTTATTTATTCAACTTTTTACAACCGAGGCATTTATAAGAGGAAACAGTGAGAAATGTCATCTGCTATAAATGAAGATAATTCGTAAAGACTCAATTAAGATTTAACATTTAAAGAAAGAAAGCGATACAGGTTTTAAGTTATTAAATGCGGGTTAAAGTTGTTTTAAAATTTACAGTGAAAATTTGTTAACAAGTGTCGACTGAAAGGTTTTAAAGAATGCACGCCACCAGAGTTTGTCTTTTATAGAAGGCAGCTTCTCAATATTTCGTGTCATGCTAGGATAACTCTGAACGTATGTGCATCCGCTAACCCAATTTGTTGCATTACTTTGATAGAGGGATCACTCGTCGGAAAATGTGCGCTGGGAAATGTCGGACGCGTTATAAGGATCTATGGCTTATATTTGCGACGGGAATGATTCCGACGTTAGGTATTCGTTTATGGAAATTTTGATGTATGGGTTTACTAACCACATACGGTACCGTATTAACATTTTATGGTGTGTACTGTAGGAGGTATAGGTATAGGTAGAAGCAGGTGTACCAAGGGAAAGAAACGTTATTCTTGTATAAAAGCTTGTAAAATCATGCTAACGTAGGACACGTTCTGTGAATAAGAAAGAGAGCAATGTAACTCTACGACGGAATAGAAAATGTTAGGGACGTGCAGTAAGATTTGCAAAAAATCTGTTGAAAGCCTAGCTTCTTCAAGAAGATGTTAACATTATTAAGAGGCACTTAATATAATTTACGAGTGTTGCGCGTGCAACTTTTAAGACACTGACTCTTTTAAAATTCAGTTGCCTTAGTCCGCCCTATAGAATATTACGGAATAATGTGTAAGTTGATTTAAAGTTATGAGTTTCTTAATTCCGCGCATTCACGCTTTTATTAGATCTTTTCCGATTCTTTCACGACCTCAAAGCAATCTAGACAATATCCCAAATCTGAGATAATTATGCATTACTGTTGAAAGGGTCTTATTGCGGTGTAACACAGAATAGAAAGTGAATAAAGCGCGCTAGGTCAGACCGTGACCTAAGAACGTTCAATAGTAAAACCGCATTTGGAATCTGACCGTTTTTAGTTACTTGCTAAATAAATCAACTCGTTTTAGTAATTATATTCCCGAATAGTCATTTCGTTCGTTAATTAATGTTATTTTATTGATCAGCACGTTCACTCTTTCGCCTTAATAAAATAACATTATCTTGAATATGCTGAATATAATATATATGCATATATTATACATATTTACTGTATCATAATATTGAAATAATCTTTTATTACCATTACATACAAAAATACCATTGTAACATATTGTAATAATTTGGGGCAACATTACTGTAGTACATATTATAAAAAGTTATCTTGCTTTTATTAATTACATTTCCATGCATTTTAATAATAAAAAGGATTTAATTCAACGAGATATATTGTATTATTTTGTTCACATGTTAGATATATTATTATTTTTCATTATTATCTATGTTATATAATTACTTATATCACTCATAATATTAGTTAAACATTAGCATGGAGTTGCATTTTCATAGCATCTCTACGTAGATGACTACAAACTTTAAATGCAAGGGTTTAAACCTAGATAAGAGGATTGGGAATTATCGAGTAGGATACATGCCATTCATTTTAGTATATTGCGTAATTCTATGTCTGCATAGGTATGGGTATTAACCGGAGTATATTACTTGCCAGTTTTACCTGGAAAACGCATTCGTGCCTTGGCTTACTGTAAAATATAATTACGTTATAAAAAAGTTCACATGAGGTTTCTTGGAAAGATAAAGGAGTTGCTCAAGATTGGAACAAACGCACCTAAATATGCTTGAATGTGATGCTTGTATCCAAATTCGAATATTGACATTGCGATAGAATAGTACGAATAATATGATACATAGATATACTAGTAGATTTTATCTATTCAAATAGCGATGACCAAGGAATCGATCGCGCGGTTGCGAAGAATATTAATGACATTTGTAATTCATTAGCTTGCGTCCTCATCGTTAAATTTACATTAGCACGAGTCAATTTAGCAACTAATTGTTTAATGAAAGTACATTATACTTTAAAAGAAGGCATATAAATATACGTAATTTATTTGTGCCTCTTGAAAACATTTAAATATGTCACGTATTCTTAGCATAAATAGTTTACACAAGTCTTTCTTTTGAAGTACATTAACTGATTAGTAAAACGATGGATTTTAATACAATTATTGAATAATTGCAACTTTACATGTTCGACGCAGTTGACTTACTTCGCGACGTGGTCTGACTCAAACAAGGTTTTACTACTGCACGCTCTTGGGTCGCGGTCTGACCTAGAACGCTTTATCCACTTTGTATTATCTGTGTTGTACTGTAACGAGATTATTTGAACGAGAACGCTTAATTATCTCAGGTCTTCTGAATTGCCGTCTATATGTTAAAAAAAATTAATAATACCGGATACAAAAAGGAGAACTCTATTTTAAATGTCGGACGAGAAATATGAAATAATATAAAAACTATGTATATTCGTTCACGGATATTTTTTGTATTATTATTGATAAACTATGCGCGTGCACGTGAACGTTAAATTATTTTTTTGATAGGGAATATAAGTTTTTTAAGCAATAAGGCTAAGCTTTGGCAAGTATCTCCATTCCGTAAATTGCAAAGGTCTCGTAAATAGGACAAGGACGTTTTAAGTAAGTGACCATACATACTTGAGTGCAATTAGTGACAGAATCTTGTAGAAAATAGCATATCATCAAGATAAATTAGGGTTCGTCCCAAGGGACAGAATTAGTTTACAAAATATTAATTGCGCAAGATATTCGTAATTACCAACATCAATGTCTCGATGCAAACACGAATACATTATTGCTGAATAATCTGCTCGGTTGAGCAGAGGGCAGTAAAATTTCATAGGTTCTCTTATAAATTAATAGAGTGTGACTGATGCCTATCTACGAATTTGCTTTATAGATTTATATATATATATGTATATATATATAATGCAATTCATTGAAATGCCATAATTATTGATGCTACGCGCTGTCAGTAAACGCCGTAATTTCTGTTCGATGCGTCGCATACGAGTATAGCTTACCGAATCTTTTCTATTATTCATGTCGCGAACTGTAGTTGATAGTCATGAAACTTTTCGTGTAAAATTGCTCATTCGCAAAGGATTTTACTTATTGTTAGATAATATTACATACTTTTAAATATAAATGTATGCCTCCTGTTAAAAAATCAGAAGTCTTATTTCTACTAATTTTATCAATTGCTATTTGCTGTGAACAATAATAATTTAAATAATTCTCTAATATCGATGGTATCGACAATGCGTTAGAACGCGGAAAATCTCGCGATATTACGAGGGTTTTTTCGAATACACATATCGAGGTCAGCCTTGGAATGTAGGTTAGCATGTCATGTTTTTCCAGGGGAGCGTGAACGTGACCATGCAAGAATCATTGTCAAGTCTGTTTATAAAATTTTAGTAAACTTGGACCCGGTGACTCTCAATAAAGCGGCGAGGGGTATTAAAATGTTAATCAGCTAGTGCATCATTTACTAAGGAAAATATTTTTACACGCTGTTTTTAAAGTAATTTGGAAAAATTACTTATGATCGCCGATGATACTTTTTCGAACAATGCAAAAACTCAGAGTGTGTCCGAAGTAATTATCTTGAAGGTAGGATGTGTATGTGTGTGTGTGTGTGTATGAGATTAGCATCGTTGCTAAATGGTAACAAGATACATTTAAGGGTTACACTGCTGGCGTCAAGCGATGAATTATTCAGGATGCATGATGTAATGGCGAATGCTTGTTTAGCTTCCAACGGAGAAACTTGCAACTTGCTTCACTCCGATTTAAAAAGCGATGACTCGATTAGCTTTATTATATCATCCAACCAGGATAATGTATAAAATACGATAAGCACAGGGATTATTCTTAAGTGGGTTTATCAATCTGCTCCTGGCGAAAAAATTTTTTTAATGTTTTATTTTTAATATGAAATACTGTGTAGTTAAATTGCATTTAAAAGTTACGTTATATAATGATACTCGAAAATAACTGATCAATATCACATATCAATATAACGAGAATCAAGTTTTAATTTAGCGCAATATATTAATTTTTCGTGTACTAAAACTGCGCTGTTTCTATAATCGCAGCTGAATTATATAACTGTACGATGAATCTGGGTATTATTTAAATGGTGAAATTTTCTATAGACACGAACGATATATCATTTGGTAATATCCTATGCGAGTAAATAAAATTTTTTTTGATTGTGCGCAGTTGAGTTATATCAATATAGATTGAACATTTTTTACAAGCTATTCAATCATCGAGGAAGTTTAACAAGAGGCACGCTGATTTGTATCGAGTGCGCAGAGTAAAAGCTTTACTGCGTTACAGCATTAATTACGTTGGAAAGAAAGATTGTTCGATTTTACTAACATTCATATTGCCTGATATCAATTAAAACGAGAATACTATCATTTTTGCCGATGCTACTCTGTAAGGGGTTTTTTTTTTCAATATTTCCTCTTTTTCCCCCGTTTCCAAATTCTAATTCATTATGATAAAATTTTCGACTGTCATTTTTAACAACGGTTTTCTTAGTCAGTTTGGGATTGATTTTGTTTTAATAAAGAAATTGTTATTTTTGCACGCACGCGTGAAATGTATTGTTAGTAACAAAGAAAGCTACAAGTTGGGAATACGTTATAAATATCTAATAACTTTCTCTAACATATTTGCTATGTGAGAGCCAATTCGAAATTGGCCAATGAATCTGTTGTTAAAAAATAATACGAAGCGGTATACCCTGCCTGTTTGTTACTCAATATACATCAGTACGCACTTGTACACTTTTCTCCCTTGTGTATATTTGTAAAATATTTATTAATACAGTTCATACCGGCACCGGGAAATATCATTCAATCGGGGATGAGGGAGGGAAGACACTCCAACTTGTACATATATAATTCACAACGGGGCTACGAATCCTGAATTTCAACGAAATTTTATATTAAGTTATTGATTCTTCCCTTTGTAAATTATTCGTACGGTTCGGTACAGTTGCTGCCGCTGATAATTTAAAATTTTAGACGTTTTAAGTATTGATAAGTGTTTTGTCTAAATAAATTTACTTTGTATCAATATCGCTCAATGAGGCTTGTCAGTAATTTAAGTTGAGGTTGAAGGAGGGGAACGAATTGCGCTTGTGACGTGAAAGCTTACGTGTAATTAATAGCACTAAGAGGGCATTCGTCTAACGCTCGAACGACACGGGAATTGGGGATAGTGTGTACGGGAATGAGAGACGTGGCGTCAGGAGAGCCACCTACTCCTGGAGGCATCGATCGGCCGTTTTTCATTCACGCGCCTTCGGCGTATGGGACACACACTGGTCCCCGATATTCGGTCTCCAATCATGCACATCAGCCTTTCCTCTCCCATCCGGACCGACGCCTCGAGCTCTCGATACTTGCCCTGACCCACTTTTGCTAGCTTTTCCGAAGAAAGGAATTGGTATCCAGATGAGTTGAGAGATGTAAGAAGGAGTCGATCGTCTCTAATTTTTGAAGCAAGTAGTGGACGGTCGCGTCGCAACAAAGGGAACGAATGAAAATGAGACCGAGAAACAGAGGAAACGGATAGCGACCGTTCCGACCGTCTCTCACGAAAGAGAGGCTCATGGGGGATCAGCGGGGTGAGTTTCGCGGGGGGGGGGGGAAAGAAGGATAAACGATAATCGGCGAGTTCGGTGATTGTTCGCGCGACGAAAGGATGGGGAGACTTTCTCCGTGAGAGGAAGAGGACGAAAAGCGAGAGTAGAAGATGACGGGAGAAGGAACGGTACCTCATGAAGTGGAGAAGAAAGGGGGAACTGCGGCTGAGTTTGAGGAAGAAAATCGAGGGCGAGGATGAGGGAGGAGGGTCGAACGGTAGGCGGTGGGTGAACATTGCGGTCCAGAGGGATGAAGGAGAGCCGCGTTGCCGCTGAGGGGTTGGTGATGCTGGCGGATGAGACACGCCGGGGTATGGAAGGGTGTACGTGTGGGAGGGATGACTAGGTGGCAGGAGAGAGGGGGAGGAGGGGACGGGGGAAGGGGGCGAGGGTGGCTGTCGAGGATAGTGGGTCGGTCGGCTGGTTTGCGTGGAGGGACTGCGCGGCAGTCGAGGCTGCGAGGTTCAGTGTTGGGGAGCGCGGCATCGCGATGCGTCGGTTTTCCGTTGCTGCCGCACTCGCGCACGGCTTTCTCCATCGTTCGAGCCTCTACCCAATTCGCGAGGAGACCGTTGGATAGCCGATATTTCACTTTCGTTTCGCACCCTTTTGATTTCCGTTAGCATCTACTGTCTTGCGGGCTCCGTCTCTTTTTCTCTGTCTTTCTCTCTCTCTCTCTCTGTGTCGCTCGGTCTCGTCCTTCGCTCGCGTCTCTCCCGTCCGTCAGTCTTCTCACCCCCGCGTGCTCTTACGCGCGATTCCGCTCGTGTCCGCCTACCCTTCGCGGCTCGTCTCTCCCGCGCTCGTGTCTCCTTGCCGATCTGGAGCGCGCTCCTCGGGGGCGCGCGACGTGATGCGTCGTGACGCGCCAGCGTCAATCCTCGCGAGTGATAGTGCGCGACGATAACGTGGCGGCGGATAAGAGCGGATCATGGCACCGGACAGGGCCATGCGGCTTCAGGATCCGTGAGCACGGCGGCTCGCAACGGCGATGGATCATCCCTACGCGGGCGGTTGGGTGCCTCAAGGTCACGGTGGCGGCGGCGGCGGCGGCGGTGGTGGTGGCGGAAGCGGCGGCGGCGGCGTCGGCGGCGGCGGTGGAGTGCTCGGCGGCGCGGCGACGGTACCGCGATGCTGGGAAAGGCCGTGCAGATCAACCGATCCCTCGCCGATGCGTCCGTTCGAGCACGGCATGCGCTCGACCGAGGCGATGAGATCGATGGAGTCGATGAGATCGATCGATTCCATCATACGTCAGCCGCCGTCTGAGTCGATGCGCGCCTCCGTCGAACATCATCATTCCATGCGGCCGATGGAGGGTATGAGCAGGTCGATGGAGCAGATCCGCACGGAGCAGCCGCGATCGGTCGTGGATCATCCGATCGTCCCGTCCGCGATGTCACCGGGTAGCATGGGGAGCGGCATGGACCGCGGGCGTATGATGCGCGCCATAGAGCATCCCTGTCGGCTCAAGGATCACGCGAGTTACGTTCACGATCACCACTTCGGCAGGCCCCACGAGCACGGCTGCCGATCGACCGAGCACGTATCGCGGCTGCTGGAGCACCGGCACGAGCACGAGGCGCAGCATCCGGGCAGAGGACCGCCGATCGAGCATCCAGTCATACGGCCGCCCATGAACTATTCCTGCAGGTCCCTCGATCACGCCCCCGGCCGGCCTATGCCGATGGACTGCGTGATTTTCGGCCCGCATACCCATCCGCCGCCCAGACTACCCGCGGAGAGCCCGTTTCGTCTCAACTGTCCCGTGCACAGTCCCTTCCGGTTCAGATTCCCAAACGGCGCCGGCACCGAGTATCACTCGCATCCACAGGTAAAGCGCGCTCGCGTGTCCGCAACATGTCGGCTATTGTTCGCGCGAGATGAGGGCGATACTATTGTTCGTTTCTTCTCGCCCGAGGATTTGCGCGATTTATTCCGCATATTTAAATGGACCGATAGACGCAGATGTTATAATCCGCGAGGATCTCCACGTGTGGCTTCACAATGAATAGGAACGATAGGTTTAATAACAATGTTTGAAGAACAACCGGGACCTGGCTCAGTTGCTTGCTACGACTTTTTTTACTGCTGCCTGATAACTGTTGTATAAAAATTTATATATTTGAATTGATCCGCACATTCAAACATTCGCCGAATTTTGTGCGCTAATTGTTCGCGATTTATTGTACCGAGATGATAATTTTTATCGCTATGACGACCGTTTTAAAGTTTGAAAATAAAACTGGAGGGATATTGAAAATTCATTATGCAACAGAATGACGGTATTTTCGTTCTAGTGATATTCATATAAATTTTGAAATTGAATAATCTTTCTTTCATAACGTCATTAATATGCAGCTAGGTTTGATTAGATTTAAATTATTCTAAAACGTACAGAGATAATAATAAATAATTTCGAAACTGCGCATTTCTCGGGTTGGATTTCGAATGAGAATTTAAAGAGTTCGTTCAAATTGCTGGAAATAAAATTTTGTAAATTACACGATCACAATTTTCTCTCTAAAACCATATTCAGCAAATAGTAATAAGGTAAAAGCTGTATCGAGCCTTTTTACGTTTTCTGTCGAAACTGCATTTAATCGCAAAATATATTTGCCCCTAAAACCATCTTGTCACAAAGTTTCGGGCAAATCTACTTACGGTTCATTGTCAACCTAAGTCCGTGGAGTGTTTTAGTAAACATTAGTCCTTCCATGCTAAAGCTTAATGCAGGGATTTGGGTACGTTTAATACGAAAAGCGGATGTTCTAATTCCTTGAATAACCTAAGCCGTATAACTTCCCGGAATCAAATAGTTCACCTTTGTAGTAACATAATTCCAAAGTGAAAGATTTTCTTCGAATTAAGCGCGCGCTGGACGAGCGTATTCTCCAATTCTGCCGATTTTCACGGTTAACTCAGCCAACCGTTGAAAAATTTCTTTCTTCTACGCGTACGAACGAGAACACGAGAAAATCGAGTCCTACATTTTATTCTGATGCCGTAATATACGGGGGATGGCTATCGCGTGTGAACCTAATTCCATTATACATGACAACCGGAAATTTTCTCTCGCATTATCGCGCTGGCTTTCTCACTGAAATTTTACGTAAGAGAGAGAGAAAGAGCGCGTGCTTGCGTACCACGTTCATTTCGTGGCGTTTATTCCGTAAGAAAAATGCATCGCGCTCGTTTGGACCGCGCCGTGCAGAGTGCGATCCGCAGTCGCATCTAGATCGAGATTGTGCTCGAAATGTATCGCACGTGCACGCAAAAATAGTGGAAAATATATACAACTGCATTTTCGTTTGGAATGCCAGTTCGTTCGATACGGGAGAATTGATGTCGCCAATATATGCCACGCACGATGTGCCGTACGCCTGAATATTTTTGAAAATCGCGCGAAATAAACGAATCTCGTAATTTCCGTGGCACATTGAATTCCTCGGTATATACTTGCCGATATTTATGAGCTAATTGGAAAGGGCCCCCGGACGAGAGAGAAGCGGAGTGTTGGTCTCATTGTTCCGAAACACTGCCACGAGAAATGAAACAGGGCCAGGAACGTGTTGGAATTTTTTTTTATTTCATTTCCGATTATTTTCGCAAAAGCGAACGGTACAGGAGAATTTCTTGCGGTTTTTCTGAGTACCGCATACATTTGATATTCGTTATATTTTATCGGGCAAAAGTCTGATTATACACGCCAGATTATACGTGCTAGGAAAAATTATACATGACGTAACATTTTACATTCCTATTGTGTGCGGTTGGAACTTCTCGCCGGGATTTGGAACGCGATATCGAGGCTTAATGAATGAGCCGGAAGTCATTATCTATTGGATAGTAATATGGGATCGATTGCATTGTGTGTGTTACACGCGTAAGATAGATAATAATAGGTGCAGTCCCATCTCTCTGAGCTATTCCTTTGACGAATTTGTAAATGAGATTACTATGTAGCTGTGGTAGTCCTATCTGCAGATCGCAGCTGCGAATACGACCGCAACATGGTTAGTTAGATCGGTCGTAGGATATAGATTCCGAACTACGTTCCGTGCCGTTGCAGCGTTAGAAACGGTCCAAAACGTGTATGTGAAGGTCTTTCAATTGGCATCGGCCCGCACGTATGCCTATGTGTATTTGAACGCTCGATGTTGTTGCACGTTAACACGGTTACTAAAACTACCTTCGAAACTTACCGCGCTATCGTGTCTAAAGTTTTTAATATTGATATCACAAGCGTCAGATGATGCGTGTGTTGTATGTACATACATTGTTCTAAAAGCGGGCTCTCAATAATTTGCAAGTACGCCGTTCTTAACCAGTTTGTGGAATGTATATTTCTTTTTGTACAATAAGGTAGTCAGGGTGCTAAGCCTCAAGTTACCAGTGCTTAAAAATCAGCAAGCTTTTTCTCGAGGGAAACGATTTACGCTCTGATAATATTAGTTTAAAAGAAACTGGAAAAATTAGTCGAGAAGCTTAATTATGTCGAGTGAAAATATAAATTCCTCGGTCACTTCATATATTTTTAATTGCCTCACTTATAATAAGTAACTACATATATTATCTACCCAATTATTATATTATATTTCCGTCATTGTGCGGAATATTAATTGGTCCGCGGAATAACATTTTTGTTGATTTTGTAATTTCTATCAGTTGTTGCTCCACGCAGTTGCGTGGCGTGAGTGTATTTAATTGAAAAACAATTCTCTATTACTCGCAGTTAAGCGAAAACCCCATTTCGGTTTTCTATCACATTATCTCCTACAACAGCCATATTTACGTTTACACTAAACTGCTGTTATTGCTACAAATCTTGTAATTCGCGGCTCTGTTACTTATCTGAAGCATGTAATTCTGGATCCTTAACGTCAAATATTCCATTCAGAAACGTGTACGCTTTGTCTACATTACATTTTATCTTTATGTAACGAAATTGTGACATAACGTTAGACAAATTCTCCATCGCCATTTTACTTTAACCAAATGAGATACGTCAAGAATTCCCCGGCACATAGAATGGCGCGAAAATTTCTCAACGCGAAGGTCGGAGGGAACCGGGAGATTCTTTAGTCTCGCGGATTGTACGAGCGACGTTACGTCGTCTAAACCGTAATCGCGAGAAACCCAATTTATCAAGCCTTCCTCCGACCATCAAGCCTGCTCTTGCTCTGCACCGCGTCTCGCCGTTTTTCTTTATGCCATTCCACGCGCGCTCCGGCCCGACGGGGACACCGGCGACTGTCGTCGCCCTGTCCGGGGCTCTTACAATGTCGCGTGGTTTACGTGCCTCTCGTACCAAAAACACCGATCTTTTTCCATCCGATATGACGGTTATTATCGCCCGTTTCTTCCGTTCAGCCCTTCCCTCAGGATATTGAGCACGATCGCGAGGAAGCGCCCGCGTATGTCGAATTATCACGCAGAGCGATTCTCACATCCGCCAGGATAACACCGGGACGCCGATCTAATGCCGCAATTGTTTCAAGCGCATATCCCCGCAGACGTGATAACATTTTCACGTTCCGATTTTGCCTGATACTACATGTGCAATTGTCCTGCGATTTGACCTGTCATTTTATCTCCAGATTAATGCACGCCGTTACGGCGTCGTTAGAAGAACAGAGTGCATTGCATAAAACAGTTTTTAATCTCCAGTGCACCAGCACCTCTCTCTCTTTCTCTCTCTCTCTCTCTGTCTACTCAAACGCCTGTTATGTTTTAACAGCGTTTTCAAATCCGATTTACTTGTGCATTTAGGATAAAGCCCGGCTCATACTGCAAATGGTTTATGTTCCTCGTGTTTTCAGTTATGACACAGTACGTACTTGACGCTATGACACGGACATCTTTTTCATCTGCCGCAATTATCCTAAAATGGCGAGTCGAGTGGGCCGAGATTTCGAAATATACGAAATGTTTTTACAGTCTTCAAACGACACGTCGTATCTCGTAGCGAATCATCGCCGCGAAACGGTTGGATTACGGCAAACTGTGCAAACCAGATTTCGATGATGGGAAGGAGGGAGAGACATATGAGAAGTAAAAAGAGAATATAAAGGTCGCTGAAGGCGATCCATCAGGGGGACTGTTGCTTTCTTTACGAGCACACTACACCTCGCAACAATTCATTTCATTTATCTTACTCGTAGTGTGTCTTCTTTATGACATTTTTAACATGTGTCTTCTAAAAAGAGAAGTAAAAAGTAACGGCATTGATATATTATTTGTATCAAATATTATTTTACGAGACTTAACTAATGATAATCACTTTATAATTTCGCGGAAGATGTTTTGCACTCGAACAACGGACAGGATTTTATTGATGAACGAAAAACGTGGCATTTTCATGAAATATTCATATTCATTCGGTATATAATTTATCCGTTGGCTAGCTTTTTCAGATGAACGTCCGATCGATAGCCGACTTTCATGTATATAAGCATCCGTTTGCTACTCTCGGACGCTCTTTGCATCATACAGAAATCTTTGAACGTATCGCACGCTGAAACGTCCTCGCATTACGCTCCGAATACATCCGGGATCAATTTAAATATGCATTGTACGCCCCGCTCGCGAAAGTTCGCCGGATTCGCGGGCGCAAGATGACGATCCCGGTAAAGCGCGAGACGAAAGTCTCTTCGCGGATTCACCTGCGAATTTTCGGTCTTCAACTCGCGCATAGCCGAGAGTATCAACTTTCAGGCGTTACTCGCCGACGCCTCGATAATGCTCCTCCGTTTCCGGAACTTTTCTCGCCGCGCCACGATAAGAAAGCGCGAGCGCGACGTTCGTATATTCAGATCTGCGCCAAAAACTTTTCACGCGTCGAAACTCCGAGCGTCTTCGCCTCGAAGACTCGAGACGTACGACGCAGAACAGTTTGTTTATAGAAATTTCATTTGCCGTACGCCCGCAAATCCGCATTTCCCGCGATTGTTGATGCACAAGCAATTTTTGCGGCTGAGTTACTTGACGAATTTCTATCGAGAGCCGATAGCGAGAAACGAGAGATGCCGACTAAAATAGAACTTTACGTCTTGTGCATTCCCAAAGTCTGGCATGATTATTTAAGATATATTTTCTGAGTTACTCGGCGTAAAATTGTATTGCACTCGAATTCGCGTATAAAGTGCCTGCAGTGTATGCAGTATGTTTATCTTACGTTTATCTTCTCTCGTACGTTTCAGTATTCTCGTACGTACCTAAGGGACGACGAGGTGGTTGTTTGTTCACACATAGGAAAATGTCGTGAAAATATTATTTTCTGATGTATAAAGCACGAGCTTTCGTTTAATAGAGATATTGTATTTAAGAGGAACTTGATAGTTTTGTCACTGTGCAAAATTATACTATTTATAGTTTGCAGATTTTAATAGGAATGCTCTTTCTTTCTCTGTCACAATACAATATGCGTTTAACGCTTTTATTACACAGGGTGTTATGTGATATCCGCCTCACCTCTTATTTACGGATAAAGCGCGTTGGACTGAGTCGAAAAGTCCTCTACCATTTTGCAATTTTCGCAATAGTTAACGAGTTATTAATTATTAAAAGTCGCTGTCTAAGCCCGGCCTACCGCCCAATTCAAGCTCGCGGTGAGGTACGGCTGTCCCGCGATAGGCGTTGCTAGGCGCGCGGAAAATTGTTTATGGCACACGGCAATGGCTACGTATAATAAACAACACTCGCTAACTATTGCTAAAATTGCAAAAGGGTAGAGGACTTTTCGACTCACAAGGGGAGGGCCAACATATGTTCTCTCCGATTTTAATGAGCTTGATATATGTTGCAATACTACACCTCCCTTAATAATAGGTAAAACCATTCGACCATACGCTCAAGCATTCGCGAGAAAAATTTATTTAAAATTGTCCACATGCGTATGTACCGAGTCGCTCACAAAATATCTCGCGAATGCTTGAGCGTATGGTCGAATGGTTTTACCTATTATTAAGGGAGGTGTAGTATTGCAACATATATCAAGCTCATTAAAATCGGAGAGAACATATGTTGGCCTTCCCCTTGTCAGTCTAGTCCGCTCTATTCGTAAAAAAGAGGTGATGCGGGTATTAACACCCTGTATATGTACACATATACATATATACATATATGTATAATATATATGTGTATGTAAGTTTGTATAGTATATATATCTGAATATAATCTTGAAGGTACATTATAATACGTACATACATACATGTACACACACTTCCTAGAATTCGCATAATCTTTCAAAAGAGCAAGGTCTCTGATGTGAACCTTCCGCTGAAATTCAATTTGTTCCATTTCGTACATGACTGCATAACGTCTGACACTTTATGCGTAGAAATGCGGGCAAAATCTATTTTGACTATTTCAAGTATGCTCGTTCTGTTCTCGAACAAGTCTCTGTATCGGAACTGTCGAAAGTTATCACTCTCTAGATTTCTTCTGTCGGAATATGGAATACGTTTTTGCTACAGACATGGGGGGGGGGGGACTTAATTTGTGTACATTTCTCAATTTATGGTAGAAATTGAATTCCTGTGTGCATTTTAAACATATACATGTATAACGGAAATATTTTAATCTAGACTGAGAATCTATTGCTTAAATTTGATCTTGACCGAAATGTTTTTACTCTTAAAAATCGTAATGTTTTGAAACTGTATTCCCTGATATTTCACCGACACGATTGAAATGACGACAGAAATGATAATATCTCTAACAGTTTTAATACTCGTCGTCGTATTACGTTCGTTGTTATATAACTCAGAAATTAATCCTACCACATGAATTCGATAGTAGTGCAACTGGTCTTTAATATGCTTCACTGAAACTGCGGTTCTAGCTTGCAGCTGCCTGAATGAAAGCTTATAACTAATAAAAAAAAATGTAATTATACATATATTGTTGTATTATTATTGTTATAGTTATATGACAAGTATTGCAACAAATTGTAAATTCCTGTTTATTTAAAGTAGTTTCAATAAACTCTTTCATCACGGAAATTGAAGACCAGTCGTCATGGTGTTTTCATTGATAACATTTAGAGTTTATATATTTTTCTCAAAGTTATGAGTTCCACGTTTCACGTATATGCAACTGCAAATACTTATATATCTATCGCAAATGTATTTAACTCGCTAACGTCATAACGAGAAAAGTTACTTCCACGGCAGTTTATTTCAACTAATTACTTTACTACATTAGATAATCTCTTTTCGGACGTCCCGCCCACTCGTGTTAGATCGTAATCTCCTTCATTATGTAAACGCACACTGCGGCGCGAAGGGATTGGACCGAATGGGTAAACGTGTGAGGTCAATGAGATTCTACTTTTCCCTCTGTCTCACTTACCCGTTATGGTACTAAATGGTGCATCTATCTCCATGGTCGAGGGTACCGAAGGCAGCAATTAAGCACTTGCCTTCGTCCATCGTAGTTTTCCCTTGAGGACTAATTATTGTCTAAACGGACTAACTGTTTCCGTACACACCGGACGAGGTTCCATCGAACAATAGAATATCCTTCGAACTTGAATGCAGTTCGGAGGTAAACGAGGTCCTTCTACCGGAAGATTGTTCATGTCATGGCACGGATGGAATTCTAAATGGTAATTCAGCTGCCGTCTTCTTCTCTATTTGTATACGCATGAATGATTGGTTTTCAGATAAACTGCGCCCGTATCCACATCCGCTGTTTTGCGAACAGTATTGCAGCCATTTTTAACAGATTTATATTCTTCGCAATTTTCCATTCGCGTTTATGCAGCGCGCTTTTTTTTCGTACAACGGTTGTTTTTTAATAATTGACAAACACATTTGCAAATAATAATGCTCGTAATGGTAAACTTGTCTTGAAGGATTCGCAACAACTGACGTGACGATTATCTTCAGTTTTCAGAAGAAGCTATTCGTATATTTTCATCAATTTTGTACTCTTTAAAAATCAATCAGCGAATTGTTACTGGAAATAGTGAATAGTCACTGATTTGCAGTTATAACTACTGAAAATTGTAGTGGTATACTTTTAACTGTAAATCAGTGACTATTCACTGTTTTCAGCGATATCCACTGATTGACTTTTTAGAGAGTATAGATAATTCTATGTGCGTCTGCGTGTAGTTAAAATATTGAAATTATAATAAGTAATACTATTCAAACATATTCTGAGTTTTGAAAGTGAAGAGACCTACAAGCTCCTTTACGGGAGTTTTTTTTATTGTGGCTTTTACAATGGACGCAACAATCGAAAATTCAGCTCTATAGAAAATTGAATGGTGGTGCGTTTGAAAAGCGGGAAATTTCGTCACTCTCATTGTTAGACTCGGTAGCGGCATGAAATAACGCATGTTAGAAAAAAAATTGGGTCGAAGATACGTATTGAAAAAGTAAAGGTCAGAAGAGGAAATCGATGTTTAAATTCATTCTGAGAGATCTATGCGATTCAGGGCTGCTTCATTGTAACTTCACCGTCATTACGGCGTGGGTGTAATGACTTATACTGAAACACAAGATATTCTTACGGGAGAATTCTATTCTTCCGAGAAGAATAAAAGTGTACAATAATATGCAATAATTCCGTCATTACGTTGTGGGTGTAATGACTTATATCGAGACACAAGGTATTTTTACGGGAGAATTCCATTCTTCCGAGAATAAAAATGTGCAATAATATGCAATAATTCCGGAATCGCCTTTGCAAATGGTGACAATGGGGGTTAAGCGCCGTTATATTTCTACGGTGCGGCGCAAGTTGCGACGCAACGAGCGCACAATTATGGTGATTTCCTTCGTCGCTCGCGTATTTCCTTCTGTCTCCGTCATGATCGCCTCTCGAGAATGCACAATTTGGTTAATGCGTTTGCCGCACCAGCGTACTCGTTTGTCAGGAATCCGAAACTCGTATTTCCATAATCGATATATATATATATATATATATATATATATATATATTCTAAATAGCAACCCTTGCGCCGCGCGTTCCATCTCGGTTATGAAAAACTACGTTGTTATTGTCGTGGAAATCAATTTAATGACGCCTATGGAAGATACGAGCGTCATGATCGATAGTTCCGTAAGTCAAAGCATTAAGGATGCAAATGGCGGTTCTTAGGAACTTTCATTTTATATTCCTCTTTCCACTTCCTCGTCGCAAAGGACTGTTTTTACACCGGTCTCACTTTTACTTTGGTCTATTTACTTTAAAGTCTCGGGCAAGATTTATTAAAGAATCTTCTTAAAACTTACGCGCCTGTATGCATGCGCGTATTAGAGCGATTTAGCAAATAACTTGAGAACTTTTAGACACGTAGTACAGATAATATAAATATCTGCTCGCGGCTCTTGTTGCAATCGTATTGCAAAAGCGTTCAATGCATACAGAAGGGAGTATCGAATAGACATAACCGTCGATGCGTCACGGCCCACGCTATATTCGTCGATTTATGTGACATCTCGACGGAAATCATAAATTTACGTGCGTCATATAGATCATCAAAAAAAAGTGGATCGCGCCGCGTTAGAGCATTATTACCGTCGCGCGAGCGCGCGCGCGCGCGCGCGGTGGTAGCGCGAAATTCATATTTCAGTCGCATCGCGCGCCGTGTGTGCGAGCGACTACGACGCGCGTTTTCTATTCCCGACAATGGAAAAGCAGCCTTCGCGTTTATAACGCAGTAACATTGTGAAACCGCGCGATGACGCATCCCACAGGCCTTATAATGCCGATAACTCGCATACATGTGGCTACAATAATGAGCGTGTTCATCTTAATCGTGGCCGTACAAAGCGGCGTTGTTCCATTCAAAGACCTGACGCATCTTGGAAATTTCAGATAAAGTGTCCCGCCGTCGGCATGTTAAGAATCATCGTTTCGCGAAAAACAACAACAACAACAACAACGGGCGTACGTGAAAACACGTTGGTGTCGATTCTGTATGCAAATTTCCCAGCCCTTTTACGGACGGTGTAAATGGACGGTGGCGCGACATGAATGATTCGTGCGGTATCGCGGACCAGTTGCGGCGTTCAGAACTGGGAGGGCTGACGCCGCGCCGGCAGAACGTCCGCAACCATTTCAATTCTCAGACGGGTATCTCGGCGGCGGCGCTTTTCATTTCCCTCGGAAGATTTATGACGTGTACCAGATGCATAAGCCCCCGCGCGAATTTCGCCGCCCGCCCGGGGTCGAGTCCCCGAGACTTTAGCATTTTAAACGGCGCGGCCGGGACAATTTGACTGCGGCGGACGATAGCAAATCGATAGCAGAGTTCGTTCATTATTCAAAACACGGGAGGCTGTTGTTGTTGGGTCACCAGTCCGTCTGGTCGGCTTCAATAGAATACATTAGCGTCATACAGGGCGAGAGTGGTTCCCCACGGGACGTCACTGCTTCACTCCGCGTAAGTGTCACCACAATCTCTCCTCGTTTCTCCTCCCGCCGTTCTTTCAGCCGTTCTTTCAGCCGTTCTCCCCCCGCGTTCATCATACGCGTCTACCGTGAACCGCCGCGTAAAAAGCCCGCGACGTAAAGGCTCCGGAACTTTTCACCTTTTCATCATCGACTACCAACATCCACTTTGTAACTTCCGCTATGATACCTCGGCGCCTCATTACTTTTCGGTAAATATTTAACCCTATACGGAGGGCTGAATGGGCGCGTCTGGACGCTTACCCTTGTAACGCCCACGCTAACGTGGCGCGAAGTACCGCGGTGAATATGCTGAGGAGCTCCTGAGTTTACTTTCGATGAGATCTGCGTCAAGCCTTAAATTAACGCTCTGTAATCTACATATATAAAAGTGAAATTCTGTCTGTCTCTATGTTCTTTATACAATTCTATACCAATGGACCAATCTGAACCAAGTTTGGCATAGTTATTCAGTAGGATTCGGCGAAAAATATAGGCTATATTTTAATCTGGATAGCCAACTTTTGCCTCGTGAAATCATTACAGTTGGAAAGTCAAATCTCAAACCCTGAAATCAATAAATTTTTATGTCTAAACCCATGGAAAGAGCTTGACCAACTTTGACAATGTTATTTTATAGAATTCTGCGAAAACACTAGGCTAATAGAAACTAGGTTAGCCAAAAATTGCTTTCAGAAATCAATAAATTTGAATATACGGCATATAAGAATTAATACAATAGAATTGATAATTTGTTTATTATTGATATTTTGAATCACGCAGATAGACGTCGCGAAGTTAGTAAAAGAACATTCCCCCAGAAATTCACAGAAATTAACTCTGAATTGTATTTTAATTGACATTAATTGGATTTAAATGTTAGATATATGTGTAGGTTTAAAACCTATAATTTTGAAGACGTAAAGTTTGAAATTTAATTAAAATTAATTTAAATAATGGATTTAAATAATGATAATAATAAAATGAGAAAGAGCATATAGAGATAGTAAGTAACAAAATTAATTTTACTTCGGCATAAATGAACCAATTATTTTGGGTTCGGGTTCCTGTATTTATTGGGAAAAAAAGGTGTTTTAGGATCGGTATTGTGTATTTTTGTAAATTACCTGAGAAAAGCTGCAAAAATTAATTTAAATAAAATGGAGATATATATAAAGAGAATTTAAAAAAATATTAAACAAGAATAATATTTAAAAAATGGTGATTCAAGAGAAAAGAGGCCTGAGCGAAGCAGAGTAAGACCACTAGTTTATTATACGAAATATTACGTTTGATTCGATTTAATAATTTCGCGCCTGACATCGACGTGAGATGTAATGTGCTCGTGAAAGAGTACACGTACACGGTTTTAGAAAAGATTTTGTCCTCTTCTCTTCCGTTCAAGAATACATTAAATTCTATATTGTAAAAGTCGCGCTAACGCGTTAAACGAAAAAGACCAAGTTTTTGCGAAAAAAAATCGAAAATATCACTTTCTGTTGTAATCCATACTTTTTTGTTACGTACGAAATTAATTTGTTTTTTGTTTTCAATAATGCAATGTTTGCCTGAAGATTTTCGCGCTCGTTGACCAATTTACCTTATCTGTCGAGCAGATTGTACGTGACAATTCAACCTCCTGGTTTTTATATACAAGTATATTGGGTCCTTTAATCTTTCGCTAAATGATTAATCGATATCAGGGGCAGTCATTACTACCCTTGGGGGTCATTAACGATATGGATGGTGCCGCGAACGTTAACCGATATTGAATATGGCTTAATCGATGGGCGCGGATGATTCGGTTATTCGCTGATGCGTCGTTGAATCGATGTTTATGACATCTTATACACAGATTATTACTTCAAAAAAACATGTTTGTATATCTAGAAACAAATGAGTTTTCTAAAATACCGATAACCAAGCGATTGCGATTTTAAATTTACTCGGATAATAAATTGAAATTTTTAAATTTCTTTTTTCAATTATTTCACATATACTGTTTTGTATATACAGTAATGATTGTTATAAATGAACAATTTCTCATGAATGTGTCATTTTTATACACGGTTGAATACTTTAGATTCTCGAAAAGTGTAAAAAGTGGTTACATCTCAAACTTTATTTGTGGTATCGCAACCGTGTACGGATTCCCACGTGTCGCGTAAGTAAAAGGTCACGCATGCGTGCAAATGCGCGCGCACGTGTGTGTGTGCGTGTGTGTGTGTGTATCGTTCGTTTCGATTAAACGGCTAAACCGATTATAGTGATCTGTGCATAAAAAAAAGCGTACATATACCTATGACCTAGTTCGACGGTATTTGTAA
This sequence comes from Vollenhovia emeryi, assembly GCF_000949405.1. Taxonomy (NCBI): domain Eukaryota; kingdom Metazoa; phylum Arthropoda; class Insecta; order Hymenoptera; family Formicidae; genus Vollenhovia; species Vollenhovia emeryi. The sequence goes on from NW_011967130.1 coordinate 94,889, forward strand.
AATCGGAACGTACGAAACAACGCGAAGGAACTTGAACAGTTTGATAAGTTGCCGAGCAAATGTAAAGTGGTAGCTGCTCAATTGTTTAATCAGTATAAGAACGGATTTTAGGAATCCGAGACGCCGAAGGGATGCAAAATGTGCTCGTCGGAGCGAACTACTTTGTTAGTGGGATGGGAGAAGTTAATTGGAGAAGAGTTAACTGATAAGATGGAGGTGGTAGGATAATGACGACGACATACCTTTCTTTTTAGAAAGAATAGTGTCGCATTCGCCTCTTTTCCCCCGACAGTATTAATTTTCGCCAAATAAGTTTGTTCTCGAGGACGACGTAATTAGATTCTATTTTTTTAATTTAGTTCACCATGTTATAAAATAAAAAGCTGAAAACAATCGTTGCTATGCATCCGAATACACCTAAAAGAACATCTTGGCTTGGATGTTTCATTTAATGTTAAATAATGATATTAGTTTGTCGTTTGTTTCCGCATGGTATGCAAAGTTTTCAATTCTTTATCGGATTCGTAAAAGGTATTTATTATATTTTTATTTCCCTAACTCACAGCTTTCAATTATCTTTTTATTTTTCTTGGGTGATTCGAAAGTTTCTCTCAATTTGCAATTTGTGCAACATTATCTTCAGAATATTAATATAAAAATTTGAATAATTTAAATCCAATGTGAATGCAGCTTCAAAATTTTACTCAAGTATAAGAGTAAGTCGTTTGGATGCTTTTACCAAGAGTTGCCTTGCACTTGGGAACAGCTCGATTATCATACCGCATGTATTTCGAATGAGTTCTCGTTTCTCGTGCAATTGTGCGTTTAAAATATACGCACCTTCGATAAATTGCAGCCAACAGTAAATTATTCGGCAGAAATTTCAACCGACTTGACGGTACACAGTCGCTCCCGTTCTAATTAAAATATTCAGAACAAACGAGACTCTGGGAGATTAAGCGAAGCGCGAGAATACATTAGAATTTCCTTATTTGTGCATAATCAGTCGCATGGAGGGTATGACGGTTGTTCTTGCAAAGATGCTCGTCGCGCCAGTTTGAAGGTGCAACAATATTTGCGAGGCACAATGCAATTAAACTGCGAGCAACACAGGTGTGTTATCGCGTGCATATTTCAGAGGCGGCGCGTACGTTCGCCTCCCGGGGCAAAGTGCGTGCGCGGAGTGTGTATAATTCGCGCCGTCGTGATCCAACATCGAGCATGTAAATCGATCGATAACAGGAACAGCCTGTTATTCTCGTTAATTACCTAAAATGATGGGGCCGTGGCGAAGATTTCGTACTATCTAGTCGGTTACCTCCATAGCCGGCGCATCGACGCCGACCGTTGACGTCGAAATTGACAGAAAATCGTTAACGACGTACGTACCTACGTAGGTACGTACGTACGGCGCATTTGCAATGAGCTGCCGCCCGATGACGAACCTCGCGTTCCTCGAAATTAATAAAGTTCGACATTGAGCTCGTTGCTCGGTATTAACCCAGATACGACGAGCCGTGTTGTATTTCACCGGCGCGTGATGCCGGATTTTGGAACAGTCAGCAGTCTGACGTAGAATGGTTGGAATAAGACGCGCAACACACAGCCCGGGCGATTGCGATCGATTAAATCTTCCGACTAACAACGTACGATGGCGATCTAGAATATTCAGCGATCAGATGAGATAGAGGTTGATTGCGGGCCCTCTATCTTTACCGTGAAAAATGAAGGAAATCGCAATCATACGTGATTAACATTTTATTTAATTCACCGACGAAATCTCGGGATTAATCAAGTCAAGGCACAGTAAAGAATCCCGGATTATTCCTATGAGGAACTCGTAAATATTCGATGCACACTCGACGAATTCTGTGGCAGCCATTTTCCATTTGCTAAAGTTGGCACGCAAACTAAATTTATTTCCAAGATGAGATAATTCTATAACTACGGATTTTCAGTGCTGGATAAGTTTAAGAAACATTTATCACTAAAATTTCTATCTTTAGAAGTGCCGCATCCTTGCGGTAATTATCTAAGAGGAAATAAGTCTCTTGGAATAGAGATTGAAAACGAGAAAAGTTTTTCAAAGTTTTTTTACAACTGCCAGTAAAATAAAAAGAGATTGTCTTGTATTTGTCGTTACAGAATTTAAATTCCCGCTTGAAATATCGCTCTAACAGTAATGTTTAATGCCTGCCGAATCAACCGAGTTCTCATTTCTTTCATCAACAATCTCGTTTGTGCCTGCTTCATATTCTCTTTATATTTACCTTTGTCGATTTTCACACGTGAACAAGTTACGAAGACATAGTTAAATCACGATGTTGACATTTTTGGTCAGCGCCCTAGTTTATTTAACTTGTTTTGCCGAATCTTCCGCTCGCAGTAATTCATTCTCCAGAGTTATGTGTGCTTTAACAATTTTGCGTCGACCAACAGTCTCATCCAAGAGGACTTTACTCACGGAAAACAATGTAAACTAAATGCTTGTCAAATTACGACTAGTACAAATTCGGTTCTATTAGATTTTTACTCCCTGCCTTTCTGTACAATCCAACAAATGTTTTATGGCAATATTAACTTTTGGAAAGAAATTATATGATTGCTGTTAGATACGTAATTTATACTTTTCGATCGTAAGATAAACTGATACGTCATTAAAATGAAACGTTTCGACTTATGAGTTTCTAACTAGGGCAATATTATAGGGCATTTATATAATCTTTTTTTCTTTATATAAATGCACTGATATAATTCTTGTATTTCTTTTCCTATATTCTTTATGGTTTTCAAAATATTACCGGATTTATAAGATACGCGATTTCCTAAAATAACTTACGAAACATTTTTCTTACGCACACCGCGTAAGTTGTCAAATGCGACTCACGCAGGGAATATATAGCCGAGACATTAATCTGAAACCGAATTATTGCGCTCTAACGGAGCATTAATGTTACTGGGATCGTCTTGACAGGTAGGCGCAAGGCGCAACATTGCCGAATTATGCACAAAGCCATCCGGTCTCGGAAATTTGCGCGATTATTGGAGGGTTTATGCAGCCGTCATCTTATCTGCACTGCATGCTGGCGTATGTATTCATGGACAGAGCGCGTTAAGATACGCAGGCTGACTGCAAATGGTTAGCGAAATCATACCCGTCGCAATATATTACGGTACATCGCATTCGTTCGTTGCAGCGCGCGTAATGAAGTTGAAAATTTGATGCAAATTATCATTAGGTTACTTGTTACTCTAATAAATACAATTCGATGCTATACGTTTATTACGCAAATTATACGATGTTGCATATAAGGCATTTCATTTTCTGCGATAAACGTCGTGAAAATTTTATTCGCACTTTTCGAAAATTAGCTTTCGTAGAACGCATTTTGGAACCAACAACAGGTTTATTAAGTTGAAATTTAAGGGGATATTGGAGTGACGACAAATACCGACATGTGTGACATAGCCATCTTGAATTGGCTGTATATGTACTTAAGTATGTACAAAAATACATTGCAGGCTAGTTAAGACTAAAAACGAACACAAATTATAAAATATTTCTTGGTGTTGCACGTAAAGCTGTCAGTTCGAAGAAACTTTCGCTTGTATACAAATTATATAACCTATTTGCACAAACCGAAAGCAGTCTGTAATTTGGATTAGGTCAAAGAATAATGTCGAATCAGTAAAACTAAGATTAAAATTCTGATAAAAAAGATTACTGAAGAACTTTATTTCATGTAGAAACGTGCATATCTTTGTACCCCAAGTGTAGCTACAGAATGACAAACTATAGGTGCCAGATCTTGCAACAGATAACGCTGCAATGTGTTAGACAAGGATAGATATCGCAGGAACATTTCTGTTCCCGTTTCTTTTATATTGTGTATGTATTATACATATATGTATGTTTCCAACACACCTTTACGTCCTGGGCTGAATGCCAATATAGGATATTAAATTATAGACGATTTCAAAGTTCAGCTGTCGGTACAGGATCCCCTTAAGACGTTTTTCACATCAATGTACAATTTTGCAGGATTAGGCATTCAATTATCATTTTGTACATTACATGGAAGACAAGCTACAATCGTGCACATACATAAAATATATACAATATGTACACATACACACACATATATATTCCTTTTACATAGCCTCTGCAGAGTAAATTTGGCTCTAGGAAATTCACATAACCGTTTCAAGGACGCGATCCCTAATTAAAAGCGCTGGTGACGACGTTCGCGCTATCGTGCCGGAAATTATGCCGCAGCTAAATTTTATCCGTCTGAAACTTTAGGGGCACAAATTTCGCGTACCTGGGCATCAAATTTCGAAGTTAAAATTGTACAGCTTTTAGTTGTACAGGCATGTGGAAAATGTTATTATAGTCTCATAACCGCAATCGTCCACAGATTGAACGTACTGTGAGCTCCATCCATGTATAAAATACATTTTAAATATATTGTACGTAACCGTGTAGAAAGAAATTTATTATCAGATATACGGATCTAAGATAATGATAATTCTATATTACCAGCATCTTGTGAATATTTTATGTGTTACGCTTAAAAAATGTCTAATTTTTGTTTAAGTAATTAGTTACGCACTTGTATCTATTTATGTAAAAAGTGTGCAAGCACAATATTTAGAAACTGACAGTAACGCTTATTTTAATAGAAAAGTCTTAAATTAAGGACTTGAACGATTTCTACGTATTTTTCCTGCTAATAAAACGGAGAGATAATAAAATCAATCCGTCTTCTCGGAAATTAATAACCGAAAACAGCTCTTATGGTATATGGTTTAATTAGTGGAATGAGATTAGAGCGGTTTCGGGGAAGGTGTCATGTGCTTCCTACGCTTGGTTTAGTAATGTGCGGTGCAGATTGATGGCGACCGGCTCCTACGTGTACTGAAGCATCTATGAGGTCGCGTCGGTTCGGGAATTGCGTGGGCAGCTTACCCTTTACTTTCGTTTCGAATTTCCATGCATGGTTGAGTGCCTGATTTCTCTTCCGTGATAACAGAGCCATTCCGACGATGTAGCATAGAGAATCCACAATGCGGCATTTTCGAAGGTCGCGTCTATGTCCGAATAAGAGGAGAATAAATATATGTGATCGTTTATATATTGGCGTGCATTGTAATATAATTACAACGTTCTGTAAATCGTTTTTAATTTGAGAAGATGAGAAATATGAGAAAATAAATATAATATGTCAGTTAAAAGTGAGACAAAATAATAGCATTGATAAACGATTATATAGAAATTATCCCATTTTGGCTTTTTATCGTGCGGTCGTTATTCTATTTCTTACAACGAGTGAAAAATAATGCAAATTCTCTAGTTTCGAGATAAAATTGGGAGATGTAAAAAAGTAACATTTTCCCGGCTTCCAAATTATTGAACGTTTATGATGGATATTAGTAAAGAATTCTGCGATTTTGATAATCAAAAAGTATTGGTCATAGAACGCTTTCAGGACGATTACTACTAACTGTCGGTTTTACAAAGTTACTGTATCTTGAATGGTACCGCGACGCTTAGTAAAAAAAAAAACTTCAAAGATAATCTTGAGCGTATCAAACAAGATACTACTTGCGTTTCCATTTTCGTGACATGGTTTTGGCACTTTGACATGTGGGAAATTGATAAAATTGCTCGAAACGTGAGGCGAGGCTCAATTTGTACGTGCTAGACATCGGAAACTGCTACCGAGGATTCTTATAGTCGTACATCCATAATAAGAAGAAAGAAATGATAATAAATATTTTAATGTCGAGACACGAATAATTACGGTTATCTACTACTTAGATTAATGAATTATGCCGAGAGTACGGAAATGAAACGAATAACGAACTGTTTTTTTTTAATTAAATTTTAACCCAATGGGAAATGATTTTGGGGATTTGGTATCGCGTTCTCATACATATAGCAGGGAATGTGCGATTTAAAGTATTGTCTCTCTATTTGAATTACTATATTTCAGGAATTAAAAATTACAAAACTTTTGAAACAAGCACGAATAAGAATTTTTTTCTGTATTTCAGAGTTATTATTTTTTGATTCTTCTGGCCTATGATTTTCAGAAAATGGCAAGAAAAATTGTATTTTCGTAATTGAAGTCAAATGCCTTTTTGCATGTAAAACGAAATAACTTATTATGCGGCTATTGTCTCGTGAAGCAGCATGCAACTTGCACTGACGCGAGATACGGGAAAGGTACAGAGGGCTGTGAAGAATAAGAATTTTCGTCTGTATTCCAGAGTTATTTTCGGATTCTTCTAGCCTACACGGAGAGAATTGTCTCTTAGAATTTTCTTTTAAAATCATGTAATCGTGGGAGAACGTAGCATTTCGAAGAACTTTATGAGTTATTTTTTTTATACTTAGTACACATTTTACTAGTATAATGTATGGTAAAATTTCAAAAAACCCATCAAATTCTTCCACGTCGTTTCACGATTACATGATTTTCAGGATAAATTTTAAGAGAAAATTCTCTCCGTGTACGATTATCAGACAATGGCAAGAAAAATTGTGTTTTCGTAATTGAAATCAAATGCCTTTCAGCATGTAAAATGAAATAAATTATTATTCGGCTATTGTCTCATGAAGCAGCATGCAACTTGCACTGACGTAGGACGCGGGAAAGGTGCAGAGGGCTGTGAAGAGTCGCGGGATAGAGTGAATGACGTGTTGGTATTGCGGGATTTAGGTGCTAGCTATACCCAGTATGTATGTAGTCTTTATAATCCCTCGGCTTATAGAGAAAGAGGAGAGCGGAGAAGGATACCGCCGCGCTGTCGTCTGGAACGGACGTGAAAGGGACATACTCGAGTACTTTGCCGCGCGATGTCGGTCGTGGCTACGACACGTGGCACAGCGATACGTAAACCACGAAATTGCTCAGATTGCGGGGCGATCCGGTCGCGGAGTCTGGAGGGCTTCGATTTTCTTCGTCTTCTCTTAGGTCTATCTATCAATCCGGAAAGGCCCGCGATAGGCGAGCGGGCGCTTCCGATAGAGACGCACGATGTACGTTTCTCGCTTCGGTATTGGAAAATGCAACGGGGATATTTTCCCGTCTGTTGGGCGTGGCGTGTGAGGACAGAGAAGGATTAGCCGACAATCTTTTCCGATACGACTACCTGCCGACGTACCACGAAGCTGTCGACGAGTAAGCCGGATGTGACTAAAATGGTCGGTAAGAAATAGGAGGGCGGGAGGGGAAGCAAATTGCGAGGAATAACACTAGTCGAAACGCGAGTGGTATTTATATTTATGCGTGAATGCAATATCGATAGTTTTAGCTCCGGGAAACGTTTACGTCATTACGTAAGCACACAAGCACATAGACATATCGACGAGTTATTTTGCAGTGTATCTCTCGTGACGTTCCTCTTTCAAAAAACATCGGTATAATCTTCGACTATTTATTTTCGTATATATTGACAATATACGCGCGGATATTAGCGATTTCCACGTGAAAACAGCATTGCCCGTTATTTCATGCCGATTTACTACACGTCAGATTTGCAGAATACAACCATTGACATGTACAGCGCGCGATGTGTCGGGGCGCGATTTAAATGATGCTTGTGTTTTCGGGGCTTCTCAGGTAACAATAATGCGTACAGGCACATGCACGAACATAGTTTGCGCTCCAGCTGTTTTTTCGTTCATTGATAAATCGATAAAGCGTGTTGACTCTGTGTAACACACGACTTGCTTGATGTTTGCATCACACATTGTGCAAAACTTGTCGATGCGTTTTTTTTTCGCTCGTTTTTTGAAACGCGGATCAGTGACACATACACACGCGCGTACAATGCATTAGCGTTTCCACGCGAAACGCAGTGTCACACGCCATGGATAACCGTAATATCTCTGGTGGTTTTATTTGAATACATTCACCCTGTTTTTTTTTCCCCTCGACGCATATATCGTACAGAAAATGCGGTTACTTCAGTTTGTCCGACGGAACAATTCTGCCAAATTGTAAATTTTTTCCTCGCGTTTTAATGGTCAATGTGCCAAAAAAAACGCGCTACATAGAGGAACACTATATTCATTCATGCAGTATAGACAGATGTTAATTATTGAATAAAAATTTTACCGCGTTTCTTTCACCACGAGAGAATATATCGTTTGTTTTGTATCTTCAAGTATGATATTATATTAATTATAGAAAGTTGTCATTTATATTTGATCAATGATTTATGGTTCTAGATGCGAGTGTTCTTAAACAAATTTCTTGAGGTGGCGTCTCTTCTGGAGTGCATTGCTTCGCAAATGTTGAAAAAAGTAAAACACTTGGTGTTGCACAGTTTTAACTTAAAAAATAAACACTTGTGGTACGTCGAGAAAGATAAACACATCATGAACATGGGCGGTGTATTGGAGCGTCGCTTTTACGATTGTTACTTAGTGAACTACGAAATTATGAGAGGAAATAATTAATCGCGATTGATTTTCTTTTGGGCACGATTGCGTTTGATGTCACTAATTAAATTACATAGGAAAGAACAATTCAGAGATATTAATAAAAAGTATACATAGCAAACTATATATATCTAAAACGTCTGATATATATATCTAAATATGTCTGATATTTTTACGCTTCACCTTGTAACTGAATTACGTGCTTTATTCTCTCCTTTTATCTTTTCGATTATAAAACTGCAACGCCAGTTATATAAGACGTATCTGCACGGATATGGACAAACCTTTTTTCTGCATAATGCAATAGTATTGTCGCTCTATCATCGATCCGTGTAATTATTTGTTAGCGATCGGCAATTATTGTGTAACACGTGGTCGGTGTGTTCGATGATCGTGCATGACCAGGGCGACCACAGTTAACCCGCTCTCTCGACCCTGACGACCAGCTAGATATTCGGTCAGCGCATTCCCTAATACCATCCCATGGAAAATTGAATTGTTCGAATCGTCAACGGTCGACTGAGTAAAGCTATCAGTGTAGAGGACTGACCTTCGGCCAACGAGGCGTTAGCGTCGGACGATACTTCAATGACCAAAGTTAATTTACGTTGCGCTTCTAAATACATCGGCCTGGAGTAAAACTTGCCGACCGACGTACGTCCGAATCGCGTCTTATCGGGAGGTCCGAGACTCCCTGCTCCGGAAAGAGGACATTTTGGATTCGATTGTTTTCGCGCTACTTGGGCAATGTCAGAGTTTTGCACGAGTATGTAACGGCGGAATTTTGTTAAACGGCTACGCGATCGATTACAGTATATGTTCAGCTCATCTCCCGTATATTCGCGGGTAAATGTACAATGACTTAATTAATCGCAATAGTACGCGTTGTAATTTCTGCAGCACCGTACGTTAACGTCATGTAAATTGACCCTAATGAAACTTGCATCGAGCGCATTTCTTTTACAGTTGATGTATCATCTAACTGGGTTAATAATTTGACAGTACGTGCCGGATACATTATGGAAATATAATGCAGCCGTTCAAATTACAGAGAGGATCCCCTTCTTCTACCTTTACCTCTACTTACTTTTAATAACTTTCATGCTGGTTACTTTATTTCTCTGAGAAACACGGTACCGAGGGTATTATGGATTTATATTTTATTTTTTATTACATAGTTAAAATATTCCATCAAACCCTTTGCTATTCAGGCAGATAACGTCTTATTATTCTTAATGAATTATTATACAACGTGAATTGGCTCAAAATAATGATAAAAATTATGCCATCTATTCATATCTTCCTTTTAAAAACACAGAAACAGACGGGGTAAATACATTATTTAAAATTATATGACCGCTATATTTTATAAACTACCTATCGATTTGCATGTGAGTCACAATTATAATGGGAGACCACGATACCTCGTAATTTCTCTCTTACGTCCCTTTCTTATCTAAAGTTCCACGTAATTAAAACCTGTCACGTGAAGGAAGTTGATGAAGCGGCTCGGCGTAAGGGGTTGAGGAAGAGGACAATGAGGTCTCGCCTGCCAGGGCAATTAATATGTATCAAGCATCCTAGGTCTGTCTACTCACTATCCGATCCAGACCCTCTTTGCCGAGTACATTACGGACGGTAAAAACCACGCGAGGAATGTTTTATGTCTCACCCCGTGAATCTCTGCCGCGTGAGAGGATCTCGTAAGACACGGCCTAGGGACGAATTTGTAATGCCGGAATGCTGGTGCATATTCTTCGGCGAGGGGGACGCCGAGAGGACGGAACAGCGGTGACCTGTAATGCCTTGAGAGAAAGAGGCGTGATAAATTCGGCGCGAGGTGACGACGGGTAGCATGCGGATGTGCATTGCGGGGTTATCCCGCTTCGGAGCAAAATAACCCGCGGTTGCATCCCAGATAGGGAGGGTCGTAAAAAAACACGCATTTATCCTGCCTTCTCGTCTCCTCTCGCTGTTATTCGTCTCACGTTTTTTTCCCCGTTCGGTCCCAGGTGTTTTCCCCGCACCTCATTTACGGCTTCTTTTCCACCCCCAATTCTTTTACATTCCCTTTTTTTTTGGTCTTCCCCTCTGCCTCCGTTCCTTTTCTCACCTATCCATCGGCTTTACTCCGCCTCTTTTTGCGGAATCCGCGACCCGATGCTTCATGCTGATTCGGTGGCTGCATCTTGGTGCGCGACTTTTATCTCGCTTCCACTTCGAAAATTGAGTTGGCGTGCAAGTCGTGGAGCATCAGAGCGTAATGTAACGTTCTGAAAGCCTCTCTCGGGTGTGGTTTGCAGGAAGTTATGTGTCATCCGGAATGCGCGCGCGGCTTTTGGACGGATTAGCCCACAGTTAATCGATATGCCCTCCCCTTTTTTCCGTGCTGTTTAATGCCCGTGCAGTGGTTTACAAAAATTTCCTGTTGTCCTGGTGAAATTAAAGTAACAATACCGATCAGTGTATATATATAAAATTTGTCTTATTTATTTATCAGTGACAAAATTTGGGAGAAAACGTACATTTATGTACGCACGATGTAAAATACAAAAAAATCTTTACAAAGGAGGGAAACGTTGTATGCATTAAATATTGTTGCAAGTTTCAGCATACATCGAGTGTCGATGCATGAAAATTGTTATTATACTTTTTAGAGTTTATATGATTTATTTTAAGTTAGTTTTCAAGTTCTATCAATGTGTCACATGTTACATTTGTTATCGGAAGATATTTTCCATCGCTGCTTTGAGTAGAACGTCTTAAAATATTTAATAAAATTGCAAACATTAGAAAGCATAACTTAGAAAGTATAACATTTATACTTCGAAGAGATAAAATCTTCGTCGCGCAAAATTCATATAAAGAACTCCCCGCGTCGTTTGCTCTGCCAGAAATATATTGTCCTCTTTCTGTTTCATATATCGAATAACTTCAACGATCTGGAAAAATGAAATACAGCCCTCGAATGTGCGCTGAGAAATTTGAGGGTCATGTTATCGCCAACGATTTATAACTTTTATACGTCGTCTCGATGCTACCTTTTAAAGATGTCGCGTATAATATCAAAGTTACATCACATTACATTTACCGGCAATTGAACGTATATAATCGGCTGCAATAAGATAGCACGACTATGCGGAACAATTCTTTTCTCAAATTTTATTGTCTATCCATTCAGTTCTTTTATTAAATTGTGCGTTCGGTTCCTTAGCTATTTATATTAATTTTGATAATGGTTATAAGATTATTAATGCCGTGATCTCGCTAACTCTGATATCGCGACACGTTGCATCGAAATAGAAAGAACTTTTACGCGATCTGACGTTTTTAAGCCAAGTTTCATCTCGCCCTAGCTCAACCCGTTTTTTTTCCCTCAACGACTGCGGGAATTACACGAGCGGCTTCATAACTCCGGTCGTGATATATCGCGACCGGCAACTTCTCCGTTGGCAGTATTAATCGGCTATGAATATAATATCTGGCGGCGTCGATTTTCTCGTCGCGCATCGCCGCCTGTTCTTTTACGCCGCATTTTTATCGGTCGGACATGAAATCCAACTGGTCTCAAGAAGAGAGGAAGTACGCGAATTTAACGTACAACTTTCGCACAGCCGGAATGGTCTTTCCGTTAAATTGAATTAAAGTCGGCCACCTGAGCACTCAAACTTTGCGAGCCACGTCAACGGACGACGGACGCGCGAGATTCTGATCCCTTAAATCCTCGCACTGGGTCATGGAAGCCGTCTTGTCGTGAATTTCTCTAGTAGCGGGGTCGCTTTTCGTAACGATAGCCGATACGCTGTGTTAGTTACACAAGTTGATTACGAGAATTCGATATCTTCGGGCACGATGTAATTGCAATTAGTATTTTAAGATTCTCCGACTGGATCCTTTATCATCGTGGTTCAAATTAAAATATCGATTTCTCTTAAGAATTTCCTGGATTTATTAATGGCCATTGAATGGGGGTGCATTTTGCGTTTTACATGGTCTATCACGCAATTATTGTGTGTATTTCCGATTTCTATGTAATTATCTTCATGAATTTAATTGGGTTGAATTAGCGTAAGCGCATTGAATTAACGGTTCTGCGTTTAATGAGCTCCATAGAAATAATACCGGCATAAAACTCCGCTCTTTACACGTTCGTTGTCGGATTCTCTTCAAATATTATAAAACAACATAATTCAATGCGTTGAATTACATATGACAGTATTCGTTTGATTGAATTACGCAATTGATTTATTTGTCAAATTATTTATGTGCTATTAGCGGGTGTGCGACATTTTGTATATTTGTATAGATATCTTTATTTATGCCAATCAAAATTTATGCTAATTGCAATCGGATATATTGTGTAATACATTACTTCGTAAGAAGAAAAATAATTATGTTCTTATTACATTATTATATTCACACGCACAAACATGTGCGCGCGTGCACGAAAATGATTTTTCACAAATCGGTCAATGAGTTTATAAAACAATTTATACATTGTAAATAATGCCTGGTGTTTCTAGAGATCTTAGATATTTTCTGTAATGATAAGAAGATATCGAAGTGTGTCTACCGGCCACGATTTTGCATAGAGTATCTCAGTGAAATAAACGTTATATGCCACAAACAAATTTTCAAAGACTTTGTTCTCAGTGTGATGAAGTTTTTGTACCTTTTTCACTTTTATATTCGGTAACTCTGATTTTTGATACACGATTATAATCTTCAGATTCCGACTTGACATTTGTCTGACTTTAAAACGTAATTAAGACGCTGTTTAATTGAAAAGGACCGGAATTCTCGGTCGAAACGTTGTGTATTTCCTTAAATAAAGTATTGCCAGATATGTCGAATAATTTTTCCCATTACATTTAAAATATTGAAGGATATATGTAAAGAGAGAAATACCAGATTGTGAAAAAGGTTACAAAAAATGGTACGTTAAATCGTAGAATCGTCTGTTTCACTATCATATATAATGCCTTGTCAAATCCCTCTCGTTTCGTGTCCAAAACGTGAGGACGTATGAAATTTAGCGCTTTAATTGGAGCTTGATAGGGGCACTCGTGCCGTCGCGATAAAATTACCTTAAATTTTCAATAGCAGTAGTCATTTTAAGAATTTTATATTCTGCGCTCCTCTTCTCTCATTTAGTTTAAAGACATTTTCTTTCAAGAATGTCGAGAATACGAGACACTCGTAAACGAGAATCTTTGCAGGATCACATTGCTCCGCGTTTAATAATTTTTCATTACTGGAGCAAGTCCTAGAGAAGTATTTGATTTCATTCTTCAATCATTCTTCAGATTTTCACTAACGCTAAATATTTGCTGCAAGCGTAGTTCACTGCGTCGCGGCGTCGTAGCTTCTCAGTTATAGAGAAGATCGTGATAAACACATTGGATGAAGAGTCGGGCAAAGGCAATAAGTAGTAGTATCGTTGATATAACTCTATGGAACTTCTCCCCGTTCTCTCGAGGGACTTTGGGCCGTCGGCCGCGGCTACAACATCTTTTACGATTATACTCTTAATGGTCCCGCCTTGTTTCCTCGCTGCGCATCAATCGCGTCGAAGGGAAGAGACATGGCACGCGGACGATCATATTCGCGGGGCAAATCGGAAAAATAGCCGGGAGTTATCATCGCGCGGATCTAATCCACTTATTTTACGAGGCAAGACAAGACGGTAGCGACGGGCGATCGTAACGATGCGGGTTGTTAAGGGCTTTACTGCGCAAATTTGTCGAGGTTCCGGAATTGGCTGGCTCGCCAACGTGCAAGCAAACCGCATTCACTACGTGTCATCACGCAGTGGTAAGCGCATTGTTGACTTATGTGAAATCTATGAATATGTATGGGCAACGAATTCAATGCCTCCGCGTCATGAATGTTTTCGATCCGTTCGGCTAAAATATGAAAAAAAATCAGATTCGACATGCATGATTGCTTTTTAGGAGACGGAGAGAGAGAGAGAAAAACAGAGAAAGGGTGGCGGAGAAGGAAGGAAAGGAGGGGGAGAGAGAGAGGCAGAGAGAAACGGGGAGCATTTACACGAAATATCTACGCGGCTTACATTCCGTACATATATGTGTAATATAATACGTAGAAAATATTCCTTTGATCGATCAATGTGCAGGGCTCTCTCCAACACGATTTTCTCGTGAATTCCGTTCTCCTGGCAGATTAACGGCGACACAAATGTAGACGCGATATATATTTTGATAACGTGTGCTCTCTTCTATAATGAAATTCTGCCCGTATGGTATTGTCTATGAAAAATAACTCGCGATATCTTCGAACATGCGATACGCGCAGCATATCGCTGTTTATCAAGATTTCATCGCGGACTCTTGGTTTTCTAGATTTATGGCGACGTCGCAGCGCGGATATGTGATCGATACGCTGAAAAGAGTATACCTTCTCCTGCCACGAAATTCTATTATTTCGGCTTGCGTGTAACCTCGAACTGCGCCCACATTTCGCGGGCGTGCTTAAATCGCGGAATGAAAAAAAAAGAGAGCCGAAGTTCAAATATGCAAGAAGTTTTATATCTCGTAAATATTAATTATTATCTCGTCAGATTGCGTTTGCTTTTAATTTCATTCGCGTCAAGACAGAGCTATTTGACTTTCCGTTGCCGCTTACAAAAGTAAGCGCCTCCCTCCCGCCTTAATATTTTTACATTTTGCGTGGACGACGGCGAGGTACTGCCAACAAAGTAGAACCCGCTCTCCCGTAGACTAATTTTAACAAGCATAGCTATTCCTGCCCAAATGCAGTTGGCATCTCATATATTTTGCTAATTCAGTGCGCGTACGCTACTTCACCGTAATTCAGAAAATAATGCAAAAGGCCGAACGAGCGTAACCCGACTCGGTCCCTGCGCAATTTGAAAAATTAATTGCGTAAAGAGGGGAATTCGCACGGCGAAACACCCGGTATGTGGACCGCGTGCGAATTCACCCCCCGATAGTCCGCAATGCGGGATTTCTAGTTCGAACGCGTACGCGAGGAGTACGAAAAGAGCACGGGAAGCCTTTCGAAAACTTACAAGACTATTTCGGAATCGCGTTAACTTTTATTCGGCTGTCGTAGAGGTGTTCGGTCAATTCTCGCATAGAGCAGTTTTAAAATATAAGACGCCATTGAAACTTCCGTACCGTATAAGCGCAATTTCCCTTGTACATGACGCGCGGTGCACACGAATCTCCTCTCGAGAAATCGAAATGATTAATCTTTTTTCCCCTATGATTTTGCGAATTAGTCAGCTTCAGCCTGCGACTTAAAAATTTATTTTATAAGAACACGGCGATAACGACATAAACTTATCTACAGTATAAACATCTTGCTTGTCAAATATGCGTCGAATTGAAGCTTTACATTTTATCATGTCACTAATGAATTATATCTTTTTTGTTACAGGTAAGTCGTGATTTTATGACTGAAGTTATCTATTTCGCGCGAGCATTTATCAGGTAACAGTATCTTGCAATTTATTGAATTCACTTTGCGTTTATCATGACACGTACAAAAATCAGTCTTTTTACATGCAAATGGCTAATTGAATTTCATAAAACAATACCCTTGCAATGTTTACGGTGTACAGCAGCGTCGTACAAATATGTTATATTTATGCATGTGCACGAAAATTTATAAACAAGATATCCCCGTTACGGGGGTGTCTATATATTCATTTAAAGCTATTAATTTATTTAAGTTGATTAATTATGGCACATTTCTATAACATTATGTTTTATGTAATACCGCTCTTTCGTTACTGGAGCTCTTTAATTACATTACCAATAGCAGAGAAATGAATATTAAATCTTCCCATAGTATGCGAGTAACTTGCTAATTATTATTCAGCCGAAAAAGTTCATCTCCTACATTTCATTAGGCAGATTTAATTCGACAACAATCTGACGTAAGTTCGTCACGCTATAATCATGGAATTCATTTTGATGAAAACACACCGGGATAAGCCTTATACCCGTTGCAGCCTCCATTTGCACGAAAGTTCGAGCGCACTCGGACGGTTGCCATGTTGATGAATATTCTCTCGGTCTGCATCGCAGCTCTAATGACCGAACTCGCTCGTCAAGTTTGATTTCTCTTCGAAGATTTATGAAAATTCTTTTCACGCCAGTTCTCCCTTGCCTGCAGATTTCATCGCAACTTTTCGGCGTATTGGCAGATTTCAACAAATGAGCAATTATAGCAACAAAATAAAACGTCGGCCTTTATTTTCCTTTGATTGTACGAATTAACTGTCAGGATAGAACGGGTGTGTGGCTCACTCCGCGTTTGTGCGCTATTATTTAAATGACTTTTCAAAGATTTCGATATATTAACAGTCCACGCTAATTACATAACTGCAGTGAATTATGCAAAATACAATTCTGTTTCAAACATTTGATGTAAATTAATCTAGCTAATTTTATCTGACAACAATGCAGAAATTAATGGAGATTGAAGTTGTGAATGATAATTCCGAGAAACAAATGTCCAACTGTTAGTTTTACAAGATAACCGTACAAAAATTTTTATTACATTTCTTGATTTAAATATATTTACAATAACGTAGAAAAAATAGTACTGTTATAAATATAAGTTCGTAGATATAACTATGGTCTTTACAAAATTTCTCGTACAAAATTTTAATAGGAACTGTAATTCACAATTGCTTGTACCGTGCATTTATGTCATAATATAAAGTACGCTGATAATGAAAAGTTAATTAGATATTTATCATTGATATTGTTGTCTTTTGCGAGATTTTAATTTAAATTATGTAACTTTTATTAACATATCCGAAAATCAGATACAGTTGTGACAGCTTCCTTTAAAATTTCTTCAATAATTAAATTCTTTCGGCCTTTAATAATTACAAAAGAGCAATATTAAATATTTCATTATTTTTTTAGGAAAATTACTGTACGTTAATAACAATGAGCGTAATAATAATTATAATTATATAGTCGGAAAAGATTTAGAACGATCGCTTAAGATCGTTCATAAGCATAGAATGCTATATACAATTAAAGATTAAATGCAGTATATCATATTTTTACTTTTCGTGAACGAGAATAAAGAAAATTTATTAACTAAAGGTTCTCAACTACGGGTTGACAATACAAATTGCATATGCTTGTAATTTGCATCGAAATGGACTCCTGAAAGGCGAAGCCCTCATTAAGTATCTTCATTACCGGCGTATTGCATTGACAGGAAGCATTACGCGATCTGTTCACTTACTACTTTATTACAGCAAGCAATTTTAGCGAGGCTGACAATGAGCCCGTTACGTAACCAGGTTTGCTTAGTCCTGTTTAGATTTTCAACGAGCGCTCGGCTCGTTGTTCCAATTTTTCGCCCTGCGGAAGTTTCTCATTTGTTGTCGTCGTGAAATTGCTCAAAGTCTGCCGAAGCTTTCTAAGATTTTCCAGAACAATGTTCAACTTTAATCAAGTTTCCAGCACCTTACCCTCTTTTGTCTTGCGGGGTTAATTAAAAGATCACAGATTCAATGGACGAATTGACTGATATAAAAATAGAAAATTGCAATTGCTAGTCTAAAATTAATTACATTTATTTGTACAAATAAAAGAGATAGTAATTACACGAAATTAGATGCTCTTAATCTTTTGTCTTAAGAATATCAAGTTACTTGAACTTACTTTATAAGATAAACACAACAATTTTTTAACTTCAAAGTTAACATTTTCTTTAACTTTTAATTTTTTAACTTTTTAATTTAACTTTTAGTTAATTCTTGTAATTTGACAGAGACGGATAGATAGATAGAGCGAATTGTTTTCATTTATTATTTTCACATCATACACACACATATATATATGCAACAAGAAGAATATTATTGTCGCCAGAAGTTGATTAACAACAGGAAGAAAAATTATTAGACGACTTTAAACTGGCTGGGTGGTTTAATTTAACAATTTATTCCAACGTTTCGACCATTCGGATTGTGGTTTCTTTTCAAGGAAATATATGGATTAGTTAAATATATATACTCCGTAACTAATCTTATACGATGTAGAGGCTAAATGTAAAGAGATAGGTTTTCTCAAAGTTTGACATAATTTCCTTTTACATTTAATTTAATTAAGTCTTTAGTAATATAACCCCAATTTTTTCTTATCAAAAGCAATCGTATTTCCCGAGGAAAGATGAAGATTTTTTGTTGAGATGCACGAAGTAGACACTTCCATTACTTTTATTTGTCCACTTTCACAAAGTAGGATGGGAAGATCGATAGTGAAATATAGGCCATCTTAGTGCAGCTGGAAAATAATAATGGGTTGCTGTTAAGAAAATGGTATTGATTTGTCGTTTATCGCTGCTAGAGAGAGGACGATAAGATATTAACTTTTTCCGAGAAACGTGAAGAGCGATTTTCTAAACGATTTCTATCATTTTTATGCAATTTACGTTATTTAATATTTTATGAATCTATAATTTGCATATTTTATTATTTCCCCTATGACGTAATACACGCGCGCAAAAGTTGCACTTTCTGGGATTGAATGTTATTTCTTCATAAAGATTATCTTTGCAACTATTATTTATAGCTACGTTAATATATGAGCGGCACCGCATTCAGCCACCGTGGCGGCTTTTTGTTTTCAAAAAAATAAGGGTATGCAGTTGGAAGCGATAAATTTCGCTTTCAGCAGACCACTCCTTGACCCTTTCCGCAATCTCAGCGACTTCCGTAAATTCTCTGCTCTTGAAGAGCATTCTCAAGTACACCGAAAATATGACGCGAAACTATAAATGGCTGGTTGCCTCCGAAACTTTCCTGACAACAGCGGAACTCTAAACTTTCTGTCACATTTTACATGCACTTCATATGCACTTCTTATATTTCATATATTATAATACTTTTTATTTAATTAAAAATCGTACACGATCGAAATATTGCTGTTTTATTTGCCCGACTTAAATACGGGGTGTACTAACACCACCGGATATTCTTTTAATCACCCAGATTCTTTAGAAAATTTCAAGATAAAAATTCTACAATAATACAAAAATGTCGGGGCTATAACAGTTTTTAAATAATAAGCGATTATATTTCACAAATGATGGGCCTGAGATTTCGCGCGCTCAGGCACGGCGACATGACAAGTGATAAAAGTGTGCATCGTCGCTATACGTTTTCCCGCTTCTTTACGCGTTGTATTAGTATCTTCTCTTTGCGAATAATGGACGTGTGAACTTAAGTGACCGCAGCTGTCAAAGTGGTCGATCAATACCAGTTACCAAGAAGGTTATTACTATGCTAAAAAGGACGACAGTCACAGGAACACTTTCATCACTTGTCATGTCGCCGTACCTGAATGCGCGAAATCTCAAACCTATCATTTGTGAAATATAATCGCTTATTATTTAAAAAACTATTATAGCCTCGACATTTTTGTATTAGAATGTTTGTCTTGAAATTTTCTAAAGAATTTATGATTAAAAGGATATCCGGTGGTTTTAGTACACCCTGTATATAATTGCAAAATGGTAGAGGACTTTTCGACTCGGTCTAATCCGCTCTATCCGTAAATAAGAGGTGAGACAGGTATTACATAGCACTTTGCATAAGTAAAAAAAATTAAACGAAATCTTACAGGAATGACTTTTTCGAACAAAATGCAATTGGCGATTTTGTCCCAAGAACACGATCTCTGGATCAGTCATTTTTTTGCAAACGGGATTTTTGAACTGCAAGAGTGAAACGTAGTTTTTTGTATTGACGAGAGAAAGCCATTTTGTTTCCCCCCCCCCCCCCAGAAAAAAAAGCGCACAGAGAGAGAATGCTTCTTTCCTTTCCTCGGACGATTCGCGATAAATGGTGTCGGCACGAATCACTTTGCAGTTTCGCAGTATCTCCTCCATCCGTTTGATTGACGATCTGCCGTTTCTTGTCGTTGAACAAGAGAGGTCGTCATCCGGTCGGCAGCGGACGATTTCCTGATCGTGGACGCGTCGGGTGCCCACGAGCGTCGGCGGACCGGTTCGCAGGATTTATCGCGTCGCATTAATTGGAATGAACGTGTCTGCGCCACCTCTGCTGGCGTTCACGTGAAACACGAAAATCCTCTTGCGCCCCGCTGTGTGAATAACGACTTTGGGTGCCGACACGCCGTCTTCCACGCAGTATCGCACGACATGAACACTTACCGAAACGCATAGAACAAATCACATGGTTCTATGAAATAGACATTTTTATATACCGTTGCATTGAACCTGTATATAGTCTCTTAACGCGTTGCAATCTAACTTTGAAGTCTTGATAATCAAGAAAGAAAATCATTGCTATAAAAAAAACCATAAAAGGTCGATTTTGAATTATCGAACAGTACATCGAAAAATGGAATTCATTAAGACTAATTAATTAAATTAATTAATTAATTAAATCTTCAATTAGTCTAATGACTTCGTAATGAATTTGCATATTTATCAAAAAATCATTTTAAATTTATACATTTAATTAAAATTGATCGTTTAATTAATTTAAGGAGAAGAAGTAAATTTCGTAACATTTAAGCATGCGCATGTTTGTGTAAATAAATATGTACGAAGTGGTAACGATTCGTACACGTTTGTAGACTACACAAATACACTGGTTGCCTTCTAATTTGCGATCTACAATTTTGACGTAGACACGGTACGGTCGCGGCTTGAAAATTAAAAATTGGAACTTTTCTCTCCATAATACAGTAGTTTTAATATACTCTTGAAACGCTCGGCTAACTCGACAAGGACGCCCTGCTTTTCCAAACTATCCAGAATCTCATCTAAAGATATCACGAGTAGCGCAGAGCTTGCCCTCGGTCTACTTAAGGTTCAATTTTCAAAGCTCCCGAGATCACCGTCCTCACTGTCACTCCATCTATGACCTTCGTCCTTCGTCCTTCGTGCATCCTCCGTTTTCCCATCTTGAGATGGGATTACATTCTTATCCTAGTAAGGGGAATTTTATGGTAGAATTTTAGTTAGCCAAACCTCAATTTTAATTATACTTTTCGTACGTGTCTCAACACAGTTTATGAATTATCGCTGATTGCTCTCGTATCAAATAAAATACATATGAAACATATTATTCTCGTATATATTAAATAATACGAGAATATAATACATTTATTTGATAAAATATATTTTATTTTGATTTTAGTATCGCAAAATCTTTGTTACTCCTATCGGTAACATCAACATCTTAAAGTTGATGAAAATTGCTGCGATGTGAGCGACTTGGTAAATCCGAGCTGTGATAAATCCCATGTCGGGAACATCTCTTCTTATATGCATTCCTCCCTCGGAGTTTTTCGAGAGCTAAATTGAAAGTCTCGTGAACCACGAAAGAGAGAGTCGGGATACGTTTCGGGTATGCCGTGGTAAAGAATCTTGATGGTTTGCAATATAGTCGCCCGTCTTCAAAGCATAACAACAACACGGCCAAGATACACGGCAGCGGTATCGCATTTTAAAGCGACATACCAACGACACCGTAGCTAAAAGCAATTTTGCCCAGCGACACTCTTTAGCATCGTATCCTCGAAATATATTAGGCCGCTATGTAGGTTGTCTGAACGCCCACAACGGTTGACGATTGCGTTACCCTATCGATATTCGATACGATGTAGAATCACCCGATAGAACCGGTCTAGGGCGACGAAGAGCGAGCTCACCACCCACCACCAGGATACTTTGAACTCCACTCGTAACCGTAATTCGCCACCTCGGGCATAGCGATCATTTGTATCGGGACGGGCAATCTTCCGGGCCACTCCCCGACCCGCTCGTCAATCTTGCGTGTATACAAATGCGATTAATCGTAGCAAGGGCGGAAAACTACCAAGTTATACTGAATGGAAGAGATTACGGACTGCGGACTAGACATTCCAGAGCCGCGCTCATACTGCAACGTGCGGCGCAACGTCCGCGGGAGGCAATCGTTCCAAGTTGCTTGGACGTTGGCCAACCCCGTCTCGTCTGCAGCCGCATATCTCCGGTCGCTGGCGAACGGAGGCTGGCGACGTGGTGGAGATAAAGAGCGGGTGGAACGAGAGAGGCGAGCACGAGTGCGGGATAGCTTTGCCGGGGTGTTTGGATTGGGCCGAAGTGGGAAAGTAGGCAACTTTATTTATTACTTTCTACCCTGCAGAAGGCATTTCTGCGGACAGCGTGCTCCAGCATATTTCCTAGCGAACGCAAACCGAGCTCCATTATAGCGATCTTTCGACGCGTACTTTCCCCGCGAGTAGACGCTTGAAAGGACTCGAAGAAAGGTCGGTGTACCTCGCGCCTGGATACTTTATCGCATCTCGGCTGCAGATACTTTGCCGATCTTCGCTCCAACTCTATTTAGCGAGAAATTTATTTCATTATTACCTTATATTGTTACACCGTTCACATCCGTTGCATGTATTCTGTACGTTTCTGATAATCTCGCAAATATCAAATTTCCCATTAACGGAACTATTATACATCGAGTTCATTATTATGAGATTAAATACGTTGAATGTGCTCTCAACATTGAAGCAACAAATTAAAATTGTTAATGTCAGGGTTTAATCACTCAAAAGAATGGTCTTGCAACTACAATAATTTTCTAGATACTAAAAAATAGCTGACATAAATGAACAGCCAATACTGTGAAATCGCATATATGCTTTGTATTTAATCGATTTAAATAACAGAAACAGAATTTCTATCTGAACTGTTGGCGAATGTTAGGAAGAAAGTCTTTCTCTGACGTCCATTATAACGTTTGATTGTGGTACATAAATTTGTATCCAATGTGAATGATTAATATTTAGTCACGAAACCTAAGCTTTCCAGAAGGTAGGTATTTCTAGAATGTTGCTGCTATAAATTTTGTAGGCTACAAACAATTTCCTGACAGATTTGCTTTGTTGTATGTTGGTTTAGTTATATTTTAACGTAGTTTAGTTCAATGTGCACTTTAGTTTTGTACATTTTAAGATGCAACGCAAAGTATCTTAGCTAGTATAAATAGAAAGTGCGATAAATTTTTGTTGCGACGCCTAGAAATCTACCTGCGTTAGTAAGATTTTTTTTTAGTGATGATAACTATTGCTAGCTTTATTATCGTCAGTTGTCGCTAAAACTACTCTCTTTTTTTTCGTTTCTTTAGCTCACCACCAAGTGTGCTTCAAAAATCAAGAGTGTAATGCCACTTACAGAATCTTGGTACACATAACACGATCCGCTGAAGCGCGTCTCTCCTTTCTTATCCTATCTTGGCCCCTCATACTCGGCTTCTTATCTTACCCATTGTATCTCTAGCGCTGGTCTTCGCTTTTCTTTGTCTAGGCGCAAACAAGATTGCATTTTATACTTGAGTTTCGTATGCTCTCCAGCGAAGGAGCTGGCTTGTACTCCTCGCGCATTTATAGGAGTCTTAAAAACATTTCCTTAGTTGCACTGCGATGTCGCCGTCACGGCACATTGCAACTTGCAACGAATGAGAATTGAACTTTTGGTTGGCCGCGAGTGCTCACACGCGCATTAAAAATCTGTTGAGGAGAATTTTTATAAAACAGCGTAGGAAAGTTAAAGGCCAAAATACGAGCAAAGAATGTTACCGTTAAAATAATCTATTGTCCAATGGTAGAAAAAGATTTCTTATAACTTCAGTCCTGATTATATCGCAGACAATATGCAGACACATATTTCAATGATTTTCTGTACGAGTCACGAAGAGTGTACTATTTTTTATCTATATTTTTATTGTGCTTTGTTATTGGAGTAGAGAGATTCGCATTAAGTTTATATATTTTTTCCTCTATTTTTCCTAGCTAAAGTTAATTTTCATTTAAAAATCCAATGGAACGTTTATATTGCAGGGAATTCTATGATTTATACGTTGATTATCGTCACTAAAGGGCAACACAACCTGCCTTTTGTATTTAAATTGATTACATTTCCCTAAATTTAATTTCCACTATTTCTACTATTTCCACTATTTTCGGCAAACAAACTTCCATCGACAAATTAATAAATCGTGTAGACGTTAACGTTACGTTTCGATACGCTATTATAATAGATTGTTGTTAATATCAACTAATGTCGTTTTTTTATTTTTCTTGTCGCTTTATTCTCTGTCTCTCTCCCTTTTTCGATTCTTCGCCGTTTACAATTATCGAATTTATTCTACTTCGAGCCAATATTATCCAATTCCCATTCAATGGCGCATTATTTTTCTCATCTCAAACAAATATCCGATTTCAATGATATCCTACTACTGTCGATATGAGATAAAAGAGGGCACTTTCTGGAGTCCTAGAGACTTCGTAAATGATTGCCATATGCGCTCTGTTTTTCTTTATGAGCTGACGTATCTCCCTTTTCGTCTGTAGTTCTGTATCGTCCTGGCTATTAGTCATGTATGTAATAACAAACCTAAGCACAATTACAGCCCCTCTTCTGCCTTTTCTTCAGAATACAAATTATATCAAGGTACTTCTCAGCAAAACCTGATATGATAAAGCACTTGATATAATAATAACGAGCAAACTCTTTAATAAAAAATGAGTATTATCATTTATTACTTTCTTCAGTTATATGTTAGTTTAGCATATTTTAACGTAGTTTAATTTCATGCACTTTAGTTTTGTATATTTTAAGATGCAGCGCAAAGTATATTAGCTAGTATAAATATGATAGAAAGTGCGATTGCACGAGAAATGATACTCTCGTAAGAGGTTGCGGAAGTATTCAACTTATTAAGTTTCCTTGTTCAGAAGCAAATTTTACTTCAATACTATTTAAACTACAGCAATATCTCTCCGTACGAGTGTAACGAGTGACACGAGGGAAGTATCAGTCATATGAACTTTCGCAAGTTCGGTCGAAGTTGTCTGAAAACATTATAGAGACTTCACGATTATTAGAACTTTCGTGAAAGCCGTGGCTTTCCGTGTTCTTGCTGTCTCATCAGCAAGTAACCACATCGATGCACTATGCAAGCGCTCCCAGCTTCCTACAATTTCATGCTATGTAACTTCCGTAAACGTCGTCATCTATGTTGTTCTTAGTCGAAATATAAAGAAAACATTAGCCTAGCATTAAGAAAGCGGATTGTTATTATATGGGTAATAATCAGGGTTGGAAAGTAACTCGTTACAATTACTTTTTTTTTGGTAACTCTAACTTAACTTCGCTATTTTCTCTCCATCTGTAACTGTTACTTAACTCAATTACATTTTTTCGATAACTAGTAACTAATTTAATAGTTACATTAATAATTACTTTATGTATCTTTTAAATCTCCACAGATCGCATTAGGCCTCGCCTTTGCGCATATAAACGCCTTTATCGACACTGTACAATTCAAATGCTGATGTGATATTTTGATTTTTATTGCAAGAAAGTAACTGCAAATTAACGATTCGTTACTTTTGGAGTAACTGTAACTGTAACGCGTTACTTTTCACAATTGGTAACTGGTAACTGTAACTATTTAGCGAGAATTTTTAGTGAGATAACTGTAACTAGATACTTTTATAAAGTAATTTTCCTAACCCTGGTAATAATTAACAGAGTAACAAGAAAGAGCATTTTATACTGGAAAAATCGTTCTTTTGTACATCTGTTGACATTACAACAATCATTATACATGTATATAATAATGTATGTATTAATGGCTGACATGCAAACGTCACGGAAAAATTAATTTTATTATGATAATTAAATGTCCACCTATTATTAAGTTATGAAACATTTCAACATTTCTCTCTCTCTCTCTCTCTCTGTTATAAAAGATAAAAATATATCATGCTTCTCATATATCTCTGTTAAAACATAATATTATAATACTATCAAATGGCACGGAGGTCCGATTTCTTAATGCTGAAAATTCAACGATGTTTCGAATTATATGACGAAACGATAACAGGCGGTTATGTATGTAGAGATTTTGGCGTAGACAAACTTAATATACCTTCGTACGAAGAATGTGTTTTTAAGTACAGAAAAACTTGAGGTTAGCTCTAGCAAGTATCACCGGTTAAAGTCATGATGAGCTTCGATGAATCTATTAGATATCGCCGGTAATTGCTTCACTAGTTTGATTGACGCGTCGGCTAACTTAGATGGAATTTTCTCCTGTCATTTTCTCCTGTCATTAGAATTTTGTTATAATGGTCAATTTGAGCATAATTTGATTTATTATCGCCAATACACGGTCATTCATTCGCGAATCATTACATCAATTCAGTGGCCGTTGTGGTAAATGTCAAAATATATTTTTATATTGTTTGCATAGTGAGGTGTTACTAAATATTTATGGCGAGTATTCGAGAATGTGAAGGTGTGTTACGGGAATATTTATTATTGTTTGATACAGTCACTTAAATTATCTCTACACTAAAAAACAATTTCGCTACCGTGGCTAATCGCGATTGGTGAAAATATTTTACTGCCGTAATCATAAATTTCTAAACTGCAGCAAACGGTTTAATGTCGCACCCAACACAATATTAGCTATCGCAACTAAATATTAGCTGTTCATATTTTACAACTAAAATTTAGTTACCACATGTAGTTTTCAGCTACGGCAGCTGCATGGTTTTTCCGTGTATTATTACATAAATAGATATAGAGGAAAATTCTCTATTATGAGATTGGATTCTAATGAGATAGTAGGTTTTCAACGTCCAAATTCAATTGCAAATCTTTTTTCGCAACAATTACACGATCTACCAATCAATTTTCCACTAAACAGATTTCCCTCCAAGGGCAATAAATTCATGGTGGAACCAACAGATGATGCCTTTTAATTTAGCAGAAATTCCGCTATCTCATATTACGAGCCTATCTCATAAAAGGAGACTTTCCTCTATCTTCCGACAGTTTCCTTGTAATACTCGTGAGCGTTTAACAGCTTTGCAATATGACGCTACGTTTTCAAAATGCATCAAATGTATCGTTATGTCGCTAATGTAAAATATCTACTGACAAACTCGGGCAGCTTTTATAACGCGTAAAATATTTCAAAAACGCCAGTTCTAAATCGTCTGAATAACGCGAAGCGTTTCGCGAACACGTTACATGAGCTTCAAATTTTTTAACATTTTTATAAATACGATGGAACAGTGCTAAAACACTAAAAAAGGCTTCCGTCAATTCACCTTCGACGAAGATTTATGTTAAGAAAGAGAACGCTGGCAATTTATATCACGATTAGTGTCACCTATGCGGCAGGTACTTACATATGTATGACAAAAATTATCCGGTTATTGTCAAAGTAATCAACCGAGACGACTTTAATCGGATTAACGAGTGTCCTAAATTTTCCCGGAATTAGCCATTCGGCTCGAAATTATTGCCACGTACGGTCGTTTCAGCATTTTAGGTAAATGTTACAACTGCAACTGGCGTCGCGCCATTATAATACGGACGAACGGCCTACGTGATCGCGCACGACCCGATGTTGCATCTCCGTTTCGTGGTAGGAACCACGTGTACGCTTGAGTGCGCCGATGCCCACGAATAATGCAAATAGCGAGTGAAAAATGCAGCAGTTCAGACGGCTTTAAGCGCGTTGTCGAGAAAAAGCCTTTTACATATACATCCACTCTTACGTCGTTTCTCAGGACGAAGCTCGCTTTAAATGTACATTCGAACGAAATCCAAGAAAGCTGATAAATTTTATGGCTCGCCGAAGTGCATTTTGCAAAATTTTCCGCCTATTCCTTCCCTTTAATCTCTACTTTTTTGTACCCCGTATTGTAGTGAAGAGAAACGCACCTGCCTCCTTCATATTGCACGCTTGGACAGGTATGATGGAGCACGTGTCTCGTACTTCCTCCTTACTATCAAATGCGGCACGTGCACTTACATGCGAGCAAAATGGATTGTTCATGATTCAAACGGTTCCCATCCATCCGTTGAAAATTGCAAACAAATTATAATAGATTGCGGATGATCAATTATTCACGCGGCAAAATAGGGAAAGTGCGCTGTAATTACGTGTTTTCTCAACTGGATAACTCAATTATTAATATGACGCCAGGTCAACGTATATTAATGAAAGATCATTTACAAATTCGAGAATAAATGATACGGCAGGAATTCGGGACGGCGAGCCAATTAAATATTTCGCTGTTTGCAACGACAATTCATCGCGGTGATTTATTGCAGTGTAACTATAATTTGCGCGCGTAGGTTTGTCAGCTGATAGACCGACTTCGTTCATCATTCGACGTGATTTGTGCGGTGGATTTTTGAAGTCGATATCGCTCACCTTTCCGCACATTCTTTCCATTCAACCTCATCGGTCACTCGATTTTTCACACCATTTCATTGATCCGCGCAATGTAACGTCGTTCATCTTCATTCCCCTGTGTGACTTCGAAACGTTTTCTCCCTTCGCCTTCAAGAATTCCCCCCCTTTCCAGGCCTCTACTTACGCGTAATCTATCACTTACCATTCTCACGAAAATTTAACTTTTCACTTTCTGCGTGCTCGCTTTTCACCCACAATGGGCTCAGCGGACATTTTACTGTTAGGGAAATATCTTGATATTCCGAAGGCCTGAGTGTACTAAATTGTTTTAATGTAATTACGGTATGCATGATAAGAAAGATATGAGAAACGAATAAAAACTATTGTAATGTACAGAGATACTACATAAAGATCACATCGGTATTTCAGAGATAGATAGAAATTACCAATGTAAAGTTAAAGTAATATCAATATAAGACTCAAATTATCAATAATATACAGCGTTTTTAATAAAAATTGAATTAGAATTATACATATTTTGCAGTCAACTTAAATAAATAATTATTCCAAAGTACATATATTCTGCATTACATATCCCGCGAAAGAATTTATATTTT
This sequence comes from Vollenhovia emeryi, assembly GCF_000949405.1. Lineage (NCBI taxonomy): Eukaryota > Metazoa > Arthropoda > Insecta > Hymenoptera > Formicidae > Vollenhovia > Vollenhovia emeryi. The sequence continues at coordinate 124,218 of NW_011967130.1, forward strand.
TAAAAAGTATATACTTTTTTGGAGAGATTTTTGCTCGTAATCATCTGGTACCATTCAACCATTTTATTTTTGTCAAACGTGACGAGGCAACGAGATATCAACGGAGACCATCCGTCTACCGTTAATGCACATAGATTATACGCATCATTTACGGGAAAACCCGTCTACTTCGTATTCCGGTCCGCCGGTACATTCCGGAACGACAACGACACTGATCTCCCTACCGACGAAATGATTCAAAATGCAGTCAACGGGAGGGGAACCAATCCTTAGCATAACGAAAACGTGACTGACAATAAGAACAGGGGAGGCACGTTCTTGCGAAAATCCATGTCCCCGTAGAATCGTACCGTGCGAAAGATCCAATCTAGCGCGCTCTGAGTCGATTCCGAGTCTCCGATAAAGGTGACTCAATTCACTGGTCCAACCCTAAGCCCGGTCTGTCGCTGACCCTGCACTGCTGCCGCTAGAACAATCACAGAGTGGTACCGCCCAACGAAAAGTCAGCCATCACGTCCCAATGCCGAGCAGCTATTTTCGTTACGGTACCACGGTACTTGTCGGGAAATTTTCGCAATATCCGGTTTCAAAAATGTCGAGAGATCCTGTATTCGGGACGGAAAGTTTGTCGGTCTCGTTGACGATTGTCGTTTTAGACTTGCATTATACTTGTACGAAATTTGAAACGACGTTACAATTATCTGAGATATTACAAAAAAATTCTATCAACGGTCTATCACTGTGCGAATCTCCCTCTCACAAAGGGATAATTTATTTTCCCGTTTATTTTTTTAATTTGATATCCGCCGAGACTTTGCGACAATCGCAGCGAGATCGCGCGAAACACACGAGAGAGCGAGATACGACAAAGAGAGTAATCGATCGAACGAAAGTAGATTTATCGGCATTTCTTATATATCCACGTTACATTCTCTATGTTCCTATGAAAGTAGAAACGGCATTTTACGTAGACGCTGATTTCTTGCTTTTTATCGCTCTCGGTCTTGTCTACTAGTTTTAAATTTACGAGACACGTTGACTGCAGAAGCGATGAAAAACTTGTTCCCGAAAGAAAAGAAGCCCGTCTTCTACGATTCTTATTGTAGCGGTACGAATGTCTGACTGTTTCATTCATTTAATTACGCAGCCTGTAAGATTTAATTTTAATATTTTGCCTAGATGTCGAAACATTCCAAAATTAACTTTTATTTTCAGAAATGAAATCAGGAGTTTTGTGTACCTACGAAAAAATATAGAAGAGGAAATTAATGTTTTGAAAGTGATGAAAATTATGTTTATTAATTTAAATGTACACATACTTATTCTTCTATTTGCTTGAACTTAGCTTGAACTTTAACAGAACATTCCGATAATAGAAAATAAAGGCGTTTTTTTACTTGAATATTATTTTTATGTCAAAAAGAATATACGCTTAAATTACGTATATTAATATTTCTTACGTTACATTATATTGATATTAATTAAATAACAATGTGTTAAAGCTGGACTACATCTATAAGCGTGCAATCACCCCTCGATCTAAAGATGTTAGAGACAATGTTGTATGCGACTTTACATATGATAGCGAGGAAGCTAAAAATATAATAGCGTGACTTCAGTTACGAGAAGATCGCGTACAAAGATAATCTATATACATACAGCGTCGTAAAATAGAATGAAAGTTATAATCGTGTACGTCGTATCTTGTTTCTATAAGAGAGAATCTGTACTGCAATCAAAATATCTTTTAACGTAAAAGGGAAGCGTGCGATTTTATGCTTTGATGTTTTTCCTGACTTACGTATTGTTAAAGAATTCGCAGATAAAAGATCTGGGAAACTCTGTGAATGAAACCCGTCACAATTAAATTTTTTTTCTGAATACGTATAATGATTGGTGTCATCTTTGTACACTTACTTTTGATTCTTTTAAGTCACACGTTGTCTTTTTTTAAGAATAAGTTCTTCTCTACATGAACAATTATGTATGTCTTTGATATTTGCGATTAAAAGCTACATTCTCTTTATTTGTATATGGGACGCAAATAACGCGTTTTTTGGTTTAAGCGAACCCACAGACCCGAGCTTTTACATCAAGAAAAAAGTTTATTTGAAATGAAACAAATTTGTTTGAATTTTGACGCAACTGTACTTTTATTTCATTTCAAAGGAATGATTTCTCTACCCTAACCAAAATTTTATTTGCTCGAGACTGGAATTTCTAAGAAAATTTATATCTACTTTTTCAGATCTAGCAAATGTTTCAGTACATGTAAATAAAAATTTAGTAAATTGAAAGAAATATGACTTCAACGTATCTCATTTGTGTAACCTAACTAAATCTTTTTTCTGGGTGTAACACGCTCATATACATGTATATTTACACATATGCATTTGTGATGTTGCAATAAATAGTCGAGGAAATGTCGAAACATGAGGACAGATATAAAATTAATAAATTGAAATTTAGATGTATATGTAATTAAAAAAACCCTATACGCCGGAAAACATTGCGAAAGCTTAAGAAAAAAGGATACAGACAATCTTTCAAGAAACATTGATGGAGATTTTAGCTAAAGCCTGTACTTTCCATTGACAGATCATCGTTTTCCCTTTAATGCGCACGGATAATTATTTTAATGTTCCAAGTTTACTGCGTGAGTGTGTTATATGAGACATGATTGTCTTTAAAGTATATTGATTGTAAATATCTTTGATTGCACGGTATCTGATGCAAATGATTTTACTCTCCGCTAACGTATATACAACAGGCGAATTTCTACACATCCTCGCCGACAATCACCGCGATATTTCCGGCTAAAAGGTTCTACCGGGTACGCTGAGCGTAGAGAAGAGCGCCACAGAAAGCGAATATGCTGCACCAATAAAAGCAGGCTGAAGTAACATTTCAAAGGAAGAACGGTCGGGTTAACAGAGGCAGATTTCAGCACGCGTAGATATTATTATTGATTCACCTTGCGAAGAAATAAATCTCTTTCTCGGAAATTGTTACCAGTAGTCTCCGCCGTTCTTGTTTAACGATATTCAGTCTCCTTTGTGCCCGTAACACCGTGTTCGCCGAATACTGCCAGATATCGTCGAATAACGCTAGAATCTCCCTCTTTAACGAACAGTATATATTATATATGTATAAAATAAAGTACTGAATACTCCGTATTTTTTTATTTTTTTCATTGCTTGCAAATTTGTCCAGTGACTTTCAAATTTATTTGATTAACTATTGCAAATTTTTCAAAATTTTTTGTTTCTAGATACAATGCGAATTTATTATTGTTAGCGTTAAACCTAAATGAAAAGTGAAACATCATTGGCAATCCAACATAAAGTGTAACCCGATAAATCACCTGCTTTATTTGTCTGTCAATTTGTTTACATTTTATTATAGCAATAACATTTTATTTGTGCTATTGCCAGGGTTGGGAAGTAACTCGTTACTTGTATCGAAGTTGCAGTTACAGTTACTACTTTTTGGCAACTCTAGCTTAACTTCGTTACTTTTTCTCCATCTGTAACCGTAACTTAACTCAGTTACATTTTTTCGATAACTAGTAACTAATTTAAGTTACATTAATAGTTACTTTATATATTTTTTAAACCTTCACTTAATTGCCTTGCCTTTGCGTATGAGCGCCTCCCTAGAAGCACAATTCATTGGCTGTACATTGGCTAACATAAATATTTTTTATTAATTATCGAATAATATTTTCAAAATTAATTTGCATAGTTTTTAATTTACATAAATAATCGCGAGTAAAAAGAGCGTTAATAAATTTATTACGTTGGAAGTGAAGATTCTCCGGAATTTATTAACATTTTCTTAATAAATCCAAAGTGCTAAAGTTTTAAACTAAATGCTTACCAACCGTGTAATAATTTTTGTTTTATTGTGTGCATCCGATTACAAAATTAATATTACAATGTTATAATATTATTAATGCGTTTAATTATTATTAAATAATATACAAGAAATACGTAATAATTACAACAAACGAGAGTACAACATTCCTAATAACTTATTTATTATAATTTAACATACTTTTTAAATTTTTAGGAAAAATATATAGTAAATATATTCACACACAATGATTATTCTTATTGCATTTAGTTATAATTTATTTTATCTACGACAAAAATAATAAATTATGTATTTTCTATCCTTTTCTACATTATTATTATAGAAAGGAGGACAGAGAATCGATTAAACTGTGATCAACAGTTTATTAGAAAATGAAAAATCGGGCCTAAATAGTGCAATGGGTACCTTTGGTTGTCCCGTCTTTAGAGTATGTACTCTCTAAAATTAATTAATGGATTATCATTGAAAACAGTGAATATTCACTGATTCAGTAATAATGCACTGATTGATTTTTAGAGAGTAACTCTTCGGGGTACTCAAGCCCCTCCACCACGACAAGGTAGTACCCGAGAAGGGGATTATCGACAAAAAACCGTGCAATTACATATGTGTATATTTAGAAAAAAGAATATTGAGTGAACATAAAATAGGTTAGCTATTTAATGCACGACGTGAGGGAGATTCATCCAATCGAAAGATTAATTCACAATCTCGATCTTGGGATAAAATTAATTTTCTCGCAATTTATCAATAATACCTCATAAACTAATGATCCGAGATAAGCTATTCTTATCTCGTTAGAAGCGCTGAAATCTTAGCTTTCCAACGAGACCAGGATCATCTTGCTACGATTTTTCTGTGCGGAGATAATGACGATTATATCGACTCGCGATCTCGATCTCGGGACAAAATCAATTTTATTTTTGTAATTAATTAATGAAATCTCGTAAACTAATGATCCGACATAAGCGATTCTTATCTCGTTAGAAGCGCTGAAATCTTAGCTTTCCAAGGAGACTAGGATCATCTTGCTACGATTTTTCTTTGCGAAGATATTGACGATTATATCGACTCGCGATCTTAATCTTGAGACAGAAGCAGCAGACGACGCGTATATGCGGCGTCTCGCGCGGCGATGTTTACTACCGAACGCCGTGTGCCTCGTATGTTTAAATGCCAGTTTTTTGAGGACGTAGTAAGCACGTGTACTACGTGCGTAAAACTCGCGCGGCCTTCTTTCATGAATGGTGCGCGCGCGCCCGATTTTTAAAACGCTATAACTCGGCGAAAAATCGACGTAGCGACACGAACCAAAAATCAATCTTCTTCGTTTGGCATCCCGCAGATGTCTACGCTGAATATGTATGCCCTTATCCTGAAACTTACACACGGCAATGGAATAAAAATAAAAATTCTGAAATATAAATTATACGTATAACTGAATAGAAAAATTGGCTGACAAACTACGAGTATATTAGACTGTATAACAAAATTGCCCAATAAAATTGTAATATTGAATATAGAATAAAGGCTAATGTAACGCCAATGTTACGTATATCAATATAATTGCACGGTATTGCATTTACATTATTTCCCAATACTACGCCAATACTTTGTGCTATCCGGGCTTTATCGACACTTTATATTATAATTCAACTATAGATTTAATATTTTTATTTTCATTGCAAGAAAGTAATTCATTGCAAAGTAATGATTCGTTACTTTTTGAGTAACTGTAAGGCGTTACTTTTCAGTATTAGTAACTTGTAACTGTAACTAGTTACATTTTTAGCGAAAAATCTTTAACTGTAACTAAATACTTTTATAAAGTAACTTTCCCAACCCTGGCTATTTCTATACGTATAGTCTCGTAGGAAATATTGCATTTAGCGTTCGTGCGCAGCACGGTCCGCGGAAATAAATAGTGAAAAAGAGAGATAAACCGTAGGGGTCGGAAGTGAACGAGGGAAATGGGTCGTGGCTTTTTCATAGCAAATAAGCTCGAACTTACGGGATTGGCACCGTTCGCCGGAATTCATCCACGTTCCTTGGCTATTACACTTCCGGATTACAGACCAGCCGCGTTATGGAGCTTTCGCGGCAGGTAGATCGAAACCGCCGCATTCTGCGGCGTCGTCGGCGAAATTTGTTTACAGCCCGGAATTCATACAATTCTGCGTGCCTTCGTGGCGATTAAATTTTAATGGTCTCTGGCAGATTGTAATTCTCTGTATAATTAATTTGCGCGCGCTGGTCAGTCAAGGAATGTAATGGATTGAGTTGAATGATTCAGTCTTTTGTGTTACTTACTTAATCATTATTTATAATGACAGAAACGTGTTCACTTATTTCACGTCTACTACGTGTGGAATTTCAAATATTTTGATTTGTTAGTTTCTACAAGATTATCCTCGATTTGCGGAATTTCTTTAGATTTCCCGAGATAATAAATTCTTTTTAGTAAACGACTAAAATTGATGAGTTTTAATCTATAGTAAATTTTAGGATTGCAAATAGATGAGACTTTTGTTTCAATTCCAAATGAATTTTAACATTAACAGAAAACAATATTTTTTTTAGTAAACGACTAAAATTGATGAGTTTTAATCGATAGTAGATTTTAGGATTGCAAAAAAATGAGAATTTTGTTTTAATTCCAAATGAATTTTAACAAAATATATACATTTTAATATCTAATTATCCCGAAATGGATTTGATTTCAAAAAATTAAGGACTCGATTGGAAGTCAACATACGATGACATTTTTGTTGTAAACTAGTTCAACTTAATCGAAAATTAAGTGAAATAATGGCAATTCTCTTGCGACAGCTTATCGATATTTATCGGAAGCTTGATTAATATTCATCATCCTATTAATTACACTCTTTGTGAGTGAATGGTTGTCTAATAAATGACATGAATTTAATCCGTCATTACATCGGATTGCAATAATACCCGATACAGAAACTACAGGTGTTCATAGATACCAATTTGTTGCATGCACGTCAATAAACTCGCGAAATGTACTTTCAAGTTCGTGCGCCCGATACTGAATAATTTGACGATTCGTGACCCTGCGTCACGGATTTTCGACGGCTGATTGGTTCAGTAGAGTATTCGCAAATACTCGGAAATAGTCCCTTTCAACGCGACTTGTAGCCGAACACGGTAATACGATCGAAAATACAGAATTGCGTTGCCATTTCTTGAGCAACGAGGCATCGATTTGTAACCCATGGGCGAGCGTGACAGGACGGAAAATAGATTTTATCGTGCGCATTGCGGTCGTTCTCTCCTTCGTGTCTCTAAATCGTTCGCGACAGATCAGCGACCCTTCGTCTATCGTTCGGAGGGTTTCCGACTACGAAAGTGCCTCGCTCATATTGCTGGCCCGCTCACGTAGATTACGCGTGCATCCAGGTGTATACGACGTGTACACGTGCTTAAACCATCGTCAAGTAAAGTGCGTATACGTGCGTCTGCATGCATGCAGATACCGTTCGTTCGCCCCCTCACGTTTATGCGCGAGTACTTTTACGGCAAACATATGCAGAACGAACGCGCGCACTATCAGCGCCAAATAATGTTTGCATTAAAACTGTTTGCAACGATGTGTAAGATATCTCTATTTGTCATTGCAATTTGCCAATTAAAATGTATGCAGAACTAGAAATTGCCCGGAAATGTATACTAACAAATATATAAATAACATCACGGATAAGTCGGTTGTATCATTCTTTTTATCGCTAGTTAAGAACTACAGAATGCAAAGAGAATTAATTTACTTCGTTTGATAACAATTTAAGAGGTAAACAATTTTTCACTTCCAAATGTAAGCCTTTTACATAATTTCGTACTCTGAGCAGGATGAAGGTTAAATAAGTGCATATTTTAGGCACGAACAATCAGTTTTAATAGCTTTGCTTATTAAATTTTCACTTTGTTTGTTTGTAGACTAAAGTATCTCCGTTTTAATCTCATATGCGCCCACTGTCGCAAGAATATTCAACTAAACTTTCTTTCTCTTATTTACAACCTCCGTTTGCAGTGATATTTTACCGTTATAGCATTCCATGCGGGATTCTCTTTTCAACTCATCTTTGTCTTCTGCCTGCTCTTGCTCGAAACAGAAAGGACAGATGGGTGGCATTAAGGATAATACCGCCTAAAAAGTTAAGCGAGAGCGTTTAATGAAATGCCGACTTGCATAATATATAAAATTGATTTAAGTACCCAATAAGCCTCGACTTAAATGTTCTTATAATCCTACAGCTAAACTTCACCGACGAAGTTGCTGAACGTCCTAGATTTTCAAGAATTACTCCGCTTCCTGACGTCTGGTCATGTAACCGTCTGGTTTTAATCGCATTCCATCTTAGTTTATCGCATTATGCGTTGAAAATGAAATTATACTCTGTCTTCGAAAGAACGGGATATTTTCGGACGTTTGAAAATCGATTAATGGGAAGGACACGTTTCTTTTTATCGTGAAACTTTGGTGCACGTACACCTTTAAAAATATCGTCGCTTTATTTACGATAATGCATCGGTTGATAATCATGATGTGATTACACACACACTTTTTCTCCACCTCTACTATTATCGAGATAAAGCGCCATTATTCAGCATCCTGCCATAATGGGCGTTTACCACGAGTCTGCTGCTCTTCGCCGATATTTTGATCCCCAAACTTGTCTTGCGCAATCCTCGTTTTATCTGTTGAATTAATAAAACTAATTACGCAAAATCGTCCATAATAAATAGTAATGTATCTTCGGGCAGATAGGCACTAATTGTAAGACGCGCTACTTATTAATTTTCGGCGAGAAAACTAACGGGTTCGGATTCGAACCTAGGACCTTCCGCTTACTAGGCAAATGCTCTTCCAACTGATCCAGGCCCGTTGTCATACCTCATAATCGTACGAAGTTTATCGACAAGCGGCCGAAAATTTTCCGTCTGCTCGAAAAATTATTTTAAATTCATGGAAACGATTTTTCTATCAATTGAACCTTGCGTAGGTAAATTTAGGTGAAGACACATCTTGAAGATACATGATTCACACCTACATTACTTTTTCACTGAAAGTTTAAATGCTTGCTACTTTCAACATTTGGTGAAAAATGCAAAGTAATTAACAATTTTTAATTGTTTGCAATTATACGTGAATTCAGAGCGTAATTGTGCACGAGATGCGGCCCGAGTGACTTGGTCGTCCACAGGCGATTACTGTAAAGCTTAACAGTAGCTTTTCAAACTATGGCACGTTAGTATAATTGCATACGGAAGGACGTAAGTAGATTCACTGCAGCCATTAGCACGCAATTTGCGGCCGATTCGTCTAACGAAAGCAATTACTCTTCGAGTTTATCTGAGTTTGCCTCCTCTCTCACTAATGCCACTATCCGTGAAAGCCTTAGAAAGTTATAGTCTCGGACACTTGGAAATGGTGAGAAATCAATTTTCTAGGCTGCGAAGAGACAACTTTCTATCTTCCCTTTCTCATTTAATGAATTCTATCTGCGTGCCAATCGATCCCCAAATGCTTCTTACGGCCCAGCGTCGACAAAACGAATTCGGCGACAGATTTCTCGATATTAAAAACTCGGTTAATAGAAAACTTTAATTGCTGCTTGCTACGCATTTTAATATCAATTTTAAATATACATTTAAAAAGTAATTAATAAGAAGAAATTAAAGAAGAAATAATTAATAATGAAAAAGCCGAATACATTATACAAAAGTTAGTCAATTTGAATGATAATGCGTAAAAGTACCATTTTTTTAATTTAAAATGCAATTGTTTTGAACTTGCTTGTACTTGCTTTCAAGTAATAATCTCGATCGATATTTTATCAAGAATGAATCATGTATCAATTTATCAAGTTGTTCATTTTGCGCTTCCTTCAATTTTCTTTTACCAAGTACGTAGATTGTCAGCTTTCCTATATGCGCTCGCACTGTAATACTCATACGTCTCGCGTCACTCGGTTTTTTTCTAGTGCGACTCATATCAGTAGTCTTGCTGGCATTTTACTATTTGCGTGTATAGTATTGTGTAGTTTATTGTTTTTCGACATTCTTGTTCTCCTTTTATTCTACAGGGTGAGTTATAACATTTGTCCACGAGCTCGTGAGAAGGTAGAACGGATTGAGATGAACAGAAAAGTTCTGAAACATTTTGCAATTTTCGCAATAGTTAACGAGAAAAAAATTATCGAAAATCGTCGCCTTTGCCCTGCCCACTGTCCAATTCGAGCGCGTAGCGAGATGTGACCGCACGGCGATCGATATTGCC